>NC_066514.1:22949362-22954362 GCF_024679095.1 Eriocheir sinensis
ACGACACGTCAAAAAATAGATTGGCACAGCGTCTCTGGCCTGTTGCTCCCTTCCCTCTCTATGGAGCCGCATGTAAAGGACAGCTTCATATACAGGGTAGCGTTATATCCCTCAGCCCTGCCCTTGATTGACTCCCGTGATGCGAAATGAACACGTGAAAAACAGGACGAGAACGATGAAAAGAAGAGAACAAGCAGAGAAACCTTCACCACATCGATCAAGTTACCTAGAAATATCTTACAACGCACACACGAACGCATATATATGGAAAAAGACGGATAGAGTGGTAAGGACACACGGACACAGAAAAATGGAGTCACTAACGATAATTGCAACGAGAGGATAAGTTCAGGAACCTTGCCTCAAATATACTACCGATTAAATTCAATAGATAGATTTTAATTCACAAACTTACACGAAAAAAACAGAAAGACAGATGGGGTAAGGGAGACGAGAGAAAGGGTAAAACGACGATAGGAGTTATGAGCCTCGGCTAGTAGATACGAGGGTGAAAGAAGATGGAAAACATGTTAAGGAAAGGAAAGGGCAGGTGGGGAGGCAGAAAGGAAAAGGAAAAAAGGAGAATGAGGTTTGAAAGAGTAGCAGCGGGGATCATGTTTCTTAATGGTCCCTCTAAGCGAGAAAAATGAAAAAAAATCACCCCTCACACAAACCATTTCATAATATATATCAAAGCATTTGTGATCAGTTTATGTATCATTTATTTTTGTGGGGTTTATATCATGGCACAAATTTGGCCCGTCGCTGCTACACGGTAAAGCCACAAATTTGGCCCGTCGCTGCTACACGGTAAAGCCACAAATTTGGCCCGTCGCTGCTACACGGTAAAGCCACAAATTTGGCCAGTCGCTGCTACACGGTAAAGCCACAAATTTGGCCAGTCGCTGCTACACGGTAAAGACACAAATTTGGCCCGTCGCTGCTACACGGTAAAGCCACAAATTTGGACCGTCGCTACTACCGGGTTAAAGGGTGGAAATGAGTAGATGGAAGGAATGGAAGATGGAAAACACGCATGTACACGGACAGGCAGATGAGGAAACACCCACGAACACCAAGTTTGAAGCCAAGAATCTTAAGAGCAAGAGGTCAAACACAGTAACCTTAGGAGCAGCGAGTAGCGGGCTTTTTTTCTATTATTGTTTTCTTTTTTTGTGCCCTTGAGCTGTCTCCTTTGTTGTAATAAAAAATAAAAAATAAAAAAATTACCTCATATACACCGCCAATGCTTCCTTTTAGCCATCAACACACAGACAGATGGACACAGGGAGGCAGATGAGCTTGCATACATGGCAACACGGAACAGTCAAGGATTGCAGGCAAAAGTGATATTTACAAGAAGGTAACAACATCAATCTCAAAACGCTGCCAATCCAGCTTAGTTGTTTGATATTTAACGACACTCACACTCACACACTCACACTCACACACACACACACAAACACACACACACACACAAGAAATACGAGGACAAAACTTACAGCAACTACAATAAGATTATCCCAGCAACCTTGGCCCGAATACCTCGACAAACCAATCCAATTCACTTCACTTACATCATATTTAACACACACACACACACACACACACACACACACACACACACACACACACACACACACACACACACACACACACACACACGGACGCTAACAGCCAGACCAACACGACGATCACAGCGGCCTCGACAACGCCACCGATCCACCCAGTTCATTTTTGTCTCTCATCTCGTAAGTCCCCGCCAAGTGCCGTTGATGTGAGCGAGTGGCATTGAAGAGGTCCAAAGTTCCCCGGGAGTGCCTGGGAGTGCCTGGGAATGGTGAGTGATAGTGGTTGGAAGTGTCCTTGAAGTGAGGGATGGCTGGCGGGAGTGGTCTCAAGGCCTTGTGGAGTGAGGTGTGGAGTGGGGGAGGAGTGAGCGACGAGGCAACACGGAGAGACAAATGTAGCGAGAGGAGATGTTGAGTGAAGCGGATGGGAGTGTTCTGAGGGCGTGGAGTGAGTCGAGGAGATAAGTGAGGAGTGAGTGAGGAGTAAGGGACGAGGCAACACGAAGAGACAAATGTAGCGAGAGGAGATGGGAGTAGAAGCACATGGGAGTGTTCTGAGGGCGTGGAGTGAGTGAGGATTGAGGAGTGAGATTATGAGTGAGTGTGAGTTAAGGATGGAAATATTCTGCAGATGAGGATGAATGAGGAAAGAGACAAGAAGCAAAATGATGAGTAAATGTGAGTGAGGGTTAAGCTGATAATCACATGAGGAGGAGGAATACACAGGAATACATAGGAAGAATTGACACCAGAAGGCCTGTCGGAGAAGGCAGAGGAGGTTCAGCGCTGCCAAGGTCAAGGCTAAGCTGGTCTGGTGGACGAAAGCAAACCAGTGAGGCGAGCAGGGCGATTTAGCGAAGAGGCTTGATTTTGCACGAGGAGAAAGACGGGATTCAATTTGCACGATAAGGGACATGAGTTGCAAGAAAGACTTAATAAAGAAGAAACGTTATGAAGTCTCAGGAGTAAAGAAATTATAAGAACATCAAATAAGTGTCGATTCATTCTGTATTTAGAGAAAGATTAGATTTTTATTGCACACTGAATTTCCACGATAAGGGAGATGCGTTGCAAGAAAGACTTATTAAAGAAGAAATGTTATGAAGAGTCCAAGGCGTAAAGAAATCATAAGAACATCAAATAAGTGTCGATTCATTCTGCATTTAGAGAAAGATTAGATTTTTATTGCACACTGAAGAGGGGGGTTGAAATGATAATAAAGTACTCAACAAACGCCAAATGATAGGAAGAGTCTCAGGCGTGAAAAATACACAAGAACATCAAACAAGGCAAGTCATTCTGCAAGTTTAAAAAGATGAGATTTTCCTCGCACGCTGAGAGAGACAAGCTGCTCAAGACATGCTAAACAAAGACCAAATACTATGGAGAGTTCAGGATGTAAAGAGTTTTCAGGACCAGTTATTCTACATATTAACGCCTTGCCTGCGGATTTCCTATACAGAAGACATCACCAAGCTACAGGAGTGGAACAAAAAGTGGCTTCTACAGTTCAATGAAGAAAAATGTAATGTCCTACACCTTGGGAGGGGATATCCAGCACACCAATACCACATGGGAAACACTCCACTATCCACCACAGAGGCAGAGAAAGACCTGGGACTGTATGTTACCAAGCTACCAGTGAAAGCAACATCCGTGCCAATCGCAGCGGAAGGGTTAAGGAACATGTCATTTTCTTTGCACGGCTGCTAAAGACATTCTAAAAAGAGGCCAAATATTATGAAGAGATCCGGATGTAGAGAAATTTCAGGAATATCAAATAAGTCAAGTTAATCTTCAAGTTGAGAGAGAGGAGAGTTCTTTGCACGCTGGGGGAGAAAACGACGATAAAATGTATATCAGGGAAGAAGTTTAGCTCGGAACACGCAGTCCAATATAATATGAAAGGCCTCCGATGTTGGTATATGTTGATAAAGACATTTAATCTGCGTGTAGGCATAGAGAGTTACAAAGATGATCAGACCCCACAAACCTGTCTCTGAACCTGAGTGAAACGATATCAAACATCCATAAATAACGTCCTTAGCAAGTGCAGAGGTGGAGGAAGTGACAAATTTTAAGGTACAGACGAAGTGATATGTCTCTTAACTGTTAAGGTTGAGGAAGTGACTAATTTTAAGGTGCCTTTAAACCTAAAAGACACAAGTGAAAAGGTAGAGAAAGTGAAAGATTTGAGGGACAAACGGGGTGATAGGGACAAATTTAAAGGTACAAACGAGGTGAGAGAGAGAGAGAGAGAGAGAGAGAGAGAGAGAGAGAGAGAGAGAGAGAGAGAGAGAGAGAGAGAGAGAGAGAGAGAGAGAGAGAGAGAGAGAGAGAGAGAGAGAGAGAGAGAGAGAGAGAGAGAGAGAGAGAGAGAGAGAGAGAGAGAGAGAGAGAGAGAGAGAGAGAGAGAGAGAGAGAGAGAGAGAGAGAGAGAGAGAGAGAGAAACTCATCTATACTATCAAAAAGTCATTAACAGACAGAAATAAATGAGTGATGGAAGAAGTGGCGGCCGAGTTTGTTTTTAATGGCATCAGGGAATCGAGAAAGGCTTTAATTATTATTGAAAGGTCGCGTTCATTCAGCTTCCACGAGCCTCGCAAAATGTGAAGCGATATTAGAAGACTGGCTTGTAAAAATAAATAAAGAAATAAATAAAAATAGAAATAAAAAGAGAAATCTGATAAAAAAAGATGAATCTGACCTATATAAAAATGCGAGTTATTTCTGATTCCAGCTTCTGCGTCGCGACATGTAAAGTTTTATACATCGAGGTAGAAGGTGTGTCAAAAAGAGTAAAATAATAAAAAGAAAGAAAGACAATATATTAGCGAAAAAATAAAAATAAAATAAAATAACAAATAGTAAATTGTAAAAAGAAAAAAAAGAGGAAATTAGCTGAGGAAAATGACAAAAATAACTGTGAAATAACAAAAATAATAAAGTTGAATAATTAACAAAAAAAAAGAAGTGAAAAAATAACTGTGGAAAATCCTAAATGATGTAGAAACGTCATGTGTTCTTGAAACCGAGTCACACGCAGCAGCGGGCGAGGAAGAAGCCAAATTGCATGCAGGTGAAATCTGTTGGAACGAAAGTAAAAATAAAACGAAAAAAAAAAAAACGAGGGAGAGACATCTATAGAAACGTCAGGTGTGTCTGAGCCAAGGTGAAGGACACAGGTGAGAGTTTGATTGCGAGGTACATTGGTCTGTCGACAGGTAAAATAACCACGAGAGGGAATATACGAGAAAGTATGAGAGAAAGAACATTGAGAAAAAAAATAAAGCAATGAAGAATAATCAGTTTTTTATGTTTTTTATTCCAAAGTGAAACACGACAGAGAAAGTTTTCATTACGAGACAAGGCTGCGAAAAGGAAGAAAGAAGGAGAGAAAAAAAAAGGAAAATGTGGAAACAAGAATG
>NC_066514.1:22959362-23031862 GCF_024679095.1 Eriocheir sinensis
TTTTCTCAACACTACCAAGATTTTGACATATCCACACACAACTCCATTCCATTATCAAAGACTAGATTCAATACTTTCTTACATTTTCTCCACATCACCAGAATTTTGACATATTCTCGTAACTTTTTTCACTTCTATACGAATTCACTTTTTTCTCAACACTACCAAGATTTTGACATATCCACAAAACACTCCATTCTCTTATAAAACAGGAGATTAAACCTACGTACAAAGAAAGAGGAAAGGAGAAGACAATCAGAAAGCGTAAGAAAAAAGAAGGAAGAAGAAAAATGACAAAGAAAAAGGAGGTCCCGTTGAAAGCACTGAAGAATGCTTGCAACGGGACCTTTCAGCCCTAAGACGCCACACACCTAAATATCGCAAGTACTTGAATCATTGATGCGTCGACCCCTTCCAACACAAGAACGCGAACACCGCCAGCCACTCCAAGCAAAAAGAGGAGCGAAATGTCAGACAACCTTGATTTTGTTGGTTCTGTTTCTATTGGTAACGGTGACCAGGGGAGGAGTTTGAGGGGAGAGAAGGATGGGGAGAGGACAGGTGTGTGAGGTGAGTGGAGGGAAAGTATGTTTAACGAGAGGGAGAGGAGAGAGGGGGAGATGAACATGTAAGACCGAAGAGAGAAGAGTCGGAAGGGAAAGGAAGAAAAGTGAAAAGAGATGGAGAGAAGAGGAGGCGAAGGGCAAAGGAGGGGGAGAGAACAGTGGAGAGAAGGGAGGGAAAGGAAGAAAAATGAGAACAAAATGAGAAGACACGAGAAGTTGGATATGTAAGGTAGAAGAGAGAGATGAGAGGGACGAAGAGGGGAGGGAAAAGGAAGAAAAGTGGAAAGAAATGAGAAGAGACGGGGAGGTAAATATGTAAGAGAGAAGAGAAAAAAAAGGGAGAAGGAATGGAGGAAGGAAAGGAGGCAAAGTGGAGAGAGATAGAAGAGGAGAGAGACGAGAAAATTAAGCTTGAGAGAAGAAGCAAAAGACGAAGGACGAAGAAGGAAAATAAGAAAAGGATAAAATATAAACAGAAAGAAAAGGAAATAAGGAAAACGAAAAGGGCAGAGGAGAGCAGCAACAGTGAAGGGAAGAAAAGTGAGTGTCTGAGAGGGGAGAGGTAAGGGAAGAAAACGTAGGAAAGAAAAATATAAACAGAAAGAAAAGGAAATACAGAAAAAGGAAAAGGGCAGAGGAGAGCAGCAACAGCGGAGGGAAGAAAAGTGAGTATCTGAGAGAGGAGAGGTAAGGGAAAAAACAGGAAAAATGAGGAGAGAAAAGTTCAACCCATATAATCTTCACCGTACCAACGACTCCCTTCCCATGTCCTTGCCCCTAGTAACGCAGCGCCCCAGTGACACAGAGGACGCAGGAACACAGGGCAGGGCAGCAGAGGCCCCACCATTGAGGTCCCGCCATAAAGCCAACACTATCTGGCTGTGACAAAGACCCCCTTGAGTGCCCAGACGCAGCTGCCGCCACGCCAAGGGAGGCACAGCGGCAGCACACGCCTTGCAGTCTTGTGAGTCACGCGCCAACATACCAACTAAGCGACATAGCAATATAGTTACAAGACATTACATCCACATAGTATCACAGCCACATAGCAACACAGACACATGGCAACGCAAACCACATAGCAATACAAGGTTATACAGTAAAACCAGCCTTATGTACACAGCCTCATAGCGTAACAGTCACATAGGATCACAGCCTCATATATGAAACGTTCTGCATCACAGCAACACAGCAATACAAAAACAGAGCTAGCATTGTGAGAGGATTGAGGTGCATACTGAGAAAACACACACACACACACACACACACACACACACACACACACACACACACACACACACACAGCCCCCCCTCCCCCTCTCCCTCCCCCCATACACACAACTACGCTCCAATGCGGTTTTCCTTTCTTCTTTGACAAAACCGGCGCCAGGGAAAAAAAGAAAACTAAACGTAATTGAAAAAAGACGGAATTTATTATTATGGAATGAGTCTGGTCGAAATTTTTGGTGTGTGAGTGAGGCGTGCGGAATATTAATAGAGACCAAATACCGCTCGAGGAGGAGTAGGAGGAGGAGGAAGAAGAAGGTTGATGGAGGAGAAGGAGGCAAGGGAAGGGAGGGGAAGGAACACCGCCCCCCCTCCCCCCCGACCCTCCCCCCCGACCCCCCCTTCGTCCATTAAACTGGCGGGAGAGAGGCGTGACTTGAATATTAAGGGAAAATAAATAGCAAAGAATGTCTCCCTCCTCTGCGCCTCCCAAAGACAGACAGACAGACAGACAGACAGACAGACAAGGGCGAGGAGGAAAGAGGAAGGAAAGTAAGGGAAAAAAAGTGAAGGAAAAAAAGGAAGAAAAGCAATGTTGGTATATGCCCGTGTGTGTGTGTGTGTGTGTGGAAGAGAGAGAGAGAGAGAGAGAGAGAGAGAGAGAGAGAGAGAGAGAGAGAGAGAGAGAGAGAGAGAGAGAGAGAGAGAGAGAGAGAGAGAGAGAGAGAGAGAGAGAGAGAGAGAGAGAGAGAGAGAGAGAGAGAGACGGGAGAAGAGAGAAGGGAGAAGAGAAGAGAAGAGAAGAGGAAAAGAAGAAAGAGTCGACATGTTTGCAGGAAGTTAGAGGAGGAAGACGGAGATAAAAAAATAACAGAAGAGAGAAAAATGGAGAGAAAAAAGAGCAAAGTTCGGAGATAGGAAGCAGGGAGGCATCTTTTTCTCCTCCAATTTTATTTCTCCCCAGTGGATGAATGATTAGGGGAACATTCCTAATTATTCTATATTTTATACGTAAGTTGACATTCTGGGTTAACTGTTTTATTTTTTTATGTTATTGAGGGGAGGGAGAGATAGGCAAGGAGGGGGGGGGAGAAGAGGAGATTGAAAGGGAACAAAGAGAAGGTTGATGAAGGAGAAGGGGGCAAGGGAGGGAAGGGGAAGGAGCGATACCCCTTCCTTTCCCCTTCTCCCTTCTTCCCCTTCGTCCATTAAACGTAAGAATGAACAAAGGAAGAAATGAAAATAAGGAAGGATGGACATGTTAAAAAAAGAGGGGATAGAGGGAAGGATAGTGAAGATGGAAGCAAAATAAAAAAAAGAGAGAGTAGATGAAGGGTAGGGTAGACGATAGGGAAGGGAGATAAGTTGACCTTCTGGCATAACTGTTTCCTTTTCTCTCCTTCTTCTCTATCATTTCCTTCATCTGTACTTTCTTTTCTTGATCTTTTCCTTTACGCCTCTCTTCTACTCTCCTTTATCTTCACCCTTATCTCCTTCTCTGTTATTTCCTTCATCTGTACCTATTTTTCTTACTTATCCTTTACTCCTTTCTTCTACGGTAATTTTTCTTCGCCCGTATCTCCTTCTCTGTCATGTCTTTCATCCATATTTTCTTTTATTATCTTTTTCTTTACTCTCTTTTACCGTCCTTTTTCTTCACCCATATTTTCTTTATCAACTATTTCCTGTACAATACTTCACAACCATTCAATCACCTATATTTTCTTCATCAACTATATATTTTCTTTACATCACTTCACAACCATTCAATCACCCATATTTTCTTCATCAATTATTTCCTTCCCCATTCTTTACTGTCCTCTCCTTCACCAATATTTTCTTCATTAACCGCTTCCTTCATTATCCTCTTCTGCCATTTCATTTATCCATATCTTCTCGATTATCCCTTTATTTATACCTTAATTTCCTTCTACTAGAACCGCTTTTAACTTTATTTCCTTTATTATTCAATTTATCTTCATGAACTTTATCGTATTTCACTTCATTGTTGTTGTTTTTACGTAGGGAATAGCTTAGTTTACCTTTCAGTGGGATAATAAAGACTGATGATGATGATGATGATAATGAGGAGGAGGAGGAGGAGGAGGAGGAGAGGACAAGGACTCAACATTGCCAGATTGTCGTACTCAGCCGGTTATATTTCCCGACTTCCTACCCCCAAACTGTCTTCTGGGCTCCAATAACGAAACTAATTTATGGTGATCGTTAAAAGAGTTAGATTCTGATGTTTCTTGGCAATAGTTAGGCGTCAGAAACAGGTAAATACTATGCTATAAGTACGACAATCTGACAACGGTGGACAAGGTTTCTGGAAGGGGGCGGCGGCAAGAAGGGAACAGACTTGCACGACTCACCTTATCAGACAGACGGACGAAAGTAGACCCGCTCCTGAAACACAAGGCGAAAAGGTTACGGAAAAAAATTGTACATGAAATTATGGTTCTTTCCTTTTACACACACACACACACACACACACACACACACACACACACACACACACACACACACACATTTCGGATGGAGAGGTGTGTTAATTCTCCCCTCCTTTTCAAAGAGTGCAAGTCGTAGGCAGGAGGAAATACAGAGGAAGGAAGGCTATCCCAGTTCATTAGTGAGAGGGATGAAAAAAAGATGTTGATTAACTCTTGCATAAGGGATTTGGATAACACAGGGATAAGCTAGAGTAGAAAGTCGGTAGCAGCTGGGGTGCGGGAGGGGGGAGGCGTGGAGTTAGAAAGTTTATAATATGGAAAAGAATAATAATTGCCGGCTTCGTAAACAAACTAACGTGTTGCATCATCTATCATGTATTTTAACGGGAGCAAAAGGAGTAACAAGGTAGAGAGAGGAACAAAATGAAGTGAAATAACGAGATACAATGAGTTAGAAAGTTCATAATATGGAAAAAAATAACAATTCGTAAACAAACTAACGTGTTGCATCATCTATCATGTATTTTAACGGGAACAAGAAGAGTAACAAGGTAGAGAGAGGAACAAAATGAAGTGAAATAACGAGATACAATGAGTTAGAAAGTTCATAATATGGAAAAAAATAATAATTGCCGTGCTTCGTAAACAAACTAACGTGTTGCATCATCTATCATGTATTTTAACGGGAACAAGAAGAGTAACAAGGTAGAGAGAGGAACAAAATGAAGTGAAATAACGAGATACGATGAAAAAAATAGTAACTGCCGTTCTTCGTAAACAGAATGACGTGTTCCATCATCTATCATGTATTTTACCGGGAACAAGAAGAGTAACAAGGAAGACAGAGGAACAAAATGAAGTGAAATAACGAGATACAATGAGTTAGAAAGTTCATAATATGGAAAAAATAATAATTGCCGTGCTTCGTAAACAAACTAACGTGTTCCATCATCTATCATGCATTTTAACGGGAACAAAAAGAGTAACAAGGAAGAGAGAGGAACACAATGTAGTTAAATAACGAGATACAATGAGTTAGAAAGTTCATAATATGGAAAAAAATAACAATTCGTAAACAAACTAACGTGTTTCATCATCTATCATGTATTTTAACGGGAGCAAAAGGAGTAACAAGGTAGAGAGAGGAGCAAAATGAAGTGAAATAACGAGATATAATGAAAAAAATAGTAACTGCCGTTCTTCGTAAACAAAATGACGTGTTCCATCATCTATCATGTATTTCAACGGGAACAAAAAGAGTAACAAGGAAGACAGAGGAACACAATGAAGTGAAATAACGAGATACAATGAGTTAGAAAGTTCATAATATGGATAAATAATAATTGCCGTGCTTCGTAAACAAACTAACGTGTTGCATCATCTATCATGCATTTTAACGGGAACAAGAAGAGTAACAAGGTAGAGAGAGGAGCAAAATGAAGTGAAATAACGAGATATAATGAACAAAATAGTAACTGCCGTTCTTCGTAAACAAACTAACGCGTTCCATCATCTATCATGTATTTTACCGGGAACAAAAAGAGTAACAAGGTAGAGAGAGGAGCAAAATGAAGTGAAATAACGAGATACGATGAAAAAAATAGTAACTGCCGTGCTTCGTAAACAAACTAACGTGTTGCATCATCTATCATGTATTTTACCGGGAATAAAAAGAGTAACAAGGTAGAGAGAGGAGCACAATGAAGTGAAATAACGAGATACGATGAGGCATAAAACACAAGGAGGCGAGACAGACAGACAATGCCGGACACTAATTGGAAGCGAGGGTGACGAGAGTACCGAGACAGACCGACGGGAGGCAAACAAAAGAGCAAACAAGAGAAAGCAAACAAAGGAAGCAAACAAAAGCCGAGACAACAGGACTTAAGAGGTGAACACGTCGGTAAAAGACACGCTCGAAAACGGACGCTAAAAAAAGGAGATACACAAACATATAACAAGCAAATAAAACAATAAAACAGTTAACATGAATAGGAACAACGACCATGATAGGGACAGGAAGGCAAGGAACAAAGAGTAATAGAGAAGATAAGGAGGAGGAGGAGGAGTGAGAGAGGAGGAGTAGAGGATGGAGTGAAGAAGAGGTAGATGAAAACGGATTATGTGTTCCTCAATCCCTTCCCTTCAACTTGTCATCTCTCCCTCGTTTCGCTATTTCTCTTCCTTTTATTTCTTTCCTTCCCACTCGCTTTCTTTAACCCTCTCTCTCTACTTCTTTGTCCTTATATCTATCTCCTCCTTCACTTCCTTACGCTCATTCCTCACTCCTTCCTTCCTTTCGCTATTCCTCGTTCATTTATTTATCTCTTTCCTATTCCTTTCTCTTCACCGCATTGTCGCACTCCCTTGCTTCACTCTTCTTCGTTATTTTTCTTTATTTCCTCTCATTCGCTTCCCTTCATCCATAGCGTCTCTCTCCTTCTGCTTGTTATTCCTCGTCCTATTGTTTGTCTTCTAATTCTCTTCATCGTATAATCTCCCTATCGGCCTCCCTCTGCCCCCCTCGTCGCCACCGTCCCCCAGGTCAACATAAGGGTATCCGTCGCCCTGTCTTGACGGCGCCGGTAACTTGATGGACTGAATGTCATTAAACCAGCGATCAGACTCTCTCTCTCTCTCTCTCTCTCTCTCTCACGACACACACACACACAACTCCGCGGACGCTAAAATAAAAATAAATAAATAAAAATGTGTTGATATAATAAGTCGAGCAAATATTCCTGTGAACATTGTCCTCTTCCCCTAAAGGCCTCCTCCTCCTCCTCCTCCTCCTCCTCCTCCTCCTCCTCCTCCTCCTCCTCCTCCCCCCCAACGTGTCTGCGGTGGAATGAGTGACGTTCTCATCAAGCGGGGAAGCATGCAAACAATTTTTCATATATTAGCGCAAGCAACTAATTATATTGTCAAAAAAAATGGTCCCCCAAGTATGTGCATGCCCGCCAGCACGCACGCACGCACGCACACACGCACACATTCACACACATTTACAGACCCAGGCACGCACACACACATACATACATACATACATACACACACGGAATGACATACAGACAAACATAAACGGACAGATACTCGTTGGCAGAGACAGAGACACACACACACACACACACACACACACACACACACACACACAGAAAAAGAGAAAACATGCAAAAACAGATAGACGGGTAAGGCAGACACACACACACACACACACACACACACACACACACACAGTCACCTCGAGGACGTCAAAAGTTACATAACATATTAAAGCGGACTGAAGGAAGAAGAAGACGAAGAAAAGAAGAAAATTAATAAGAAAGAAAAAAAACAAGAAGAAGAAGAAGAAGAAGAGGAGGAGAAGGAAGAGGATGAGGAGGCGGCGGAGGCGGAGGAGCACAGGGCACCCTCTCATAAGCATCGCCATTGTGTTTGTGTTTTGATTTCATCGCTGCCGAAATCGCTACGCAACGCACGGAAAATATTTGCGAGGGGGAGAGAAGCGGAGGGACGGAGGGAAGGAGCGAGAGGGGGTACAACTGAGGGAGCAGGAGAAAGGAAAGATGGGGGGAGGGGGACGGAATGAAGCGAGAGACTTGAGGAGAGAAGGGAAGACGGGACGGAGAGAAGGGGATAGGACGCAGGGAAGGAGGAGGGGACAGAGGGTAGAGAGGCTGAAGAACCCGTTATTAAAAGTGGAGATACGAGCCATTGAAAAGACTTACGGAGGGAGTAGAGATTCGAAAGGGACGTGAGGGAAGGGAGGGGTATTAACGCTTGGTGAAATGACTATGATAGAGATGAAAGATATCTGAGAGGAATAATTAAAGTGTACGAAGGAAAGATTCGAGGTGACGTGAGAGGAGAGAGGAGTATTAACCCTTGATAGAGATGAGAGTAATACCTGAGAGGAGAGACCAGTAACCAAAGTGTATTGAAACCTAATGATGGAATATGAGCGGAAGACAAACAAGATGGAATGAAAGAGAAGCCGGGAAGGGAAAAAAATATTAATACTTGGTTGAGTGTGTGCGTTGGAAGGGACTCAAGTAGGTATTGCCTGTAGTAGAAACTTATGATGCAGAGTGAGCAGATAAGAAAAGAAAGGTATTGAATAAGAAACGCCGATTTATACTAACCAGACGTACAAGCCCCGCCCCTTCGAGTGAGTTACAGCCAATCAGAGGCTTTCTTTTCCCATACGACGCCCAATCAAATGGAAGAGATCTTGGTCTTTAGTAAGAACGGTACTTGTGAAGGGAGAAAGAAATGAAAGAAATAGAAAATATGCGAAGAAGAACAAGTAGAATGGGGGGAGAGGAAGGAAAAGAGATTGCATTTAATTATACACCAAACGAAGCAGTGACCAGGAGAGGAAAAGTGAAAAGAGAAAAGTGCATGCCTCCCCCCCTCCCGCGGCCCCGCTGCACTCGACTTTCTACTCATGCTCATCCCTATACTGTCCAAACCCCTTATGCAAGAGTTAACCAGCATCTTCACTCTTTCATCCCTCACGCTGGTAAACTCTGGAACAATCTTCCTTCCTCCTGCCTACGACTTGAACTCTTTCAAGAGGAGGGTGTCAGGACACCTCTCCTCCCGAAACTGACCTATCTTTCGGGCACCCTTTGGATTCTTTTTAGTAGCAGCAGTAGCAGGCTTTTTTTATTAATGTTTACTTTTTTGTGCCCTTGAGCTGTCTCCTTTGCTGTAAAAAAAAAAAAAAAAAAAAAAAAGTAGTAGTAGTAGTATAATTAACACAGGCACACAAAAAGGGATGAAAAGTGGAGATAAAGAAATGAAGAACAAGAGGAAGAGAAAGCCAATAGGAAAATATTTCACGTATTTGGAGGAAAAAAAAAAAACTAATATGATTTTTTAAGGTTAAGGATTCCACGCAGCAAAGAGGAGGAGGAGGAGGAGGAGGAGGTTAGGTTAGGTTAGGATAGGTTAGGTTAGGTTAGGTTAGGTTAGGATGAGGAGGAGGAAGAAGAGACGGAGGAGGAGGAGGAGGAAAAAGCCGAAACCGAAGGGAAAGGAGGGAGACGAAGGCAGAGGCGGAGGAGGAGGACGAGGAGGAAGCAGCGCCAGAAGAAGGGTCGGAACCAGAGGAGGAGGAAGAGGAGAGGGAGAGGAGGGTTGAATTCTGCGTAGCTCAGCAGGTAGGGTTGACACAGGTCGCTGCCGTGTTTGCCCCCAATCCTCCGGCGGCTCCACAGATCAACATCCCCAGAAAGACGGAGCCAACACGCGCCCGCCACCTTTATCACGCCGCGAACCCTGCCGATGGGGGTGGGGGGGCGGAGGAGGAGGAGGAGGAGGAAACATTTAAAGGCAGGCAATGGGAAGAAGACAAAAAGAAGAGGTAAAAAAAGAGGTGAAGAAGAAGATGATGATGAAGAAGAAGAGGAGCAAGAACAAGATCAAGATGGAGAAGAAGGAGAGGAGGAGGAGGAGGAGGAGAAGGAAGAGGAGGAGGAGGAGGAGGAGGAGGAGGAGAAAGGGAAGAAGAAGGAGAGAGAGAGAGAGAGAGAGAGAGAGAGAGAGAGAGAGAGAGAGAGAGAGAGAGAGAGAGAGAGAGAGAGAGAGAGAGAGAGAGAGAGAGAGAGAGAGAGAGAGAGAGAGAGAGAGAGAGAGAGAGAGAGAGAGAGAGAGAGAGAGAGAGAGAGAGAGAGAGAGAGTAATGATGTCTTTATATACACAGAAAGAAGAAAAAAGAGGGAAAACAAATCACAAGAATCTGCCACGAGGGAAGAAAAAAAACAAGATCAACTTCGGTTCGAGCTTATTCGTAATGGAGTTAGAACCTCCTAAAGGGAGTTTGAGTCTTAGGAAAGAGAAGAAACAGAAGAAACACCATCAGTGAGTTTACCAGCAAATTGGATAAGGAAATGAAGATAGTGGGCACTTCATTAATCAACTGACGGAAAAGTTGGAAAGTTTCGTTTAGTCGGCGCAACATCTGTGGTCATATGCCGGAGAGAGACAGAAGGGGAAGGAATTATAGGAGAAAGGAACAGACCCCAGGAGACGGGACACAACCCCCGATTAATACCTGGTACCCATTCACTGCTGGGTGCGTAGGGTATCGGAAAAGCCGCCCAAATTTTTGCACTCCGCCTGGGAATCGAACCCGGGCTCTCTCGATTGTAAGCCGAGTGTGCTAACCACTGCACCACGAAGCCCCCTCAACTGACGGAAGCAACCAACAATGACGTAAAGGGAATCTTCATAAAATCATAGGAATAGAAGAGGAAAGGCTTTAAAAATACGGGCAGTGATTGATTTAGTATCCTTTCTAGTGTTTTTTTTTTTCATTATTTTTTTTTCCCTTGAACTGTTTCCTCTACTGTAAAAAAAAAGCCTTCTCAGGGAAATACCGCAGCAAACTAACCTTGAGGGCCGTAAAGTCTAGGTCACATATATGCCAAAAAGGTACCGCTCCACCTCCCCACCACACACAAAAAAAGAAGGAAATAAAATCGGAAATAAAAACGACTTTGCCCTAAATCACATCACATCACATATTCCTTTATTAAACGGGCCCAAATATTGACCCAAAAACCCCGATAGAGCGCGAGGGAGAGCCGCGGAGACCCTGAACAAATACACTCGTGAGATAAGACCCGTAAGGAGCCGTGAGCCGCTGAGCCACGCGAGGACTGTGAGGGCCGGGAACTGTGGCGCGGCGGCGGCGGCTCAGCGGGGACCAGCGAGCCCTTGTACACCTCGTCCGGCGCCCATATTCTCAGAGGTTTTAACGCCTCAGTCCGTATATTTAAAGAGGCTCTTGTAAAAGTTGTAAGGATTTCCATGGGTGGTTTCAAATCTCTGGCGGAAGTTTTTGCAAGTTTTCTTCACAAGTATCACGACACCTCTCCTCCCGAAGCTGATTTCTCTTTTTGGCACTCCTCTGTACGCTATTCAGGAGCAGTAAGTAGCGGGCTTTTTTTTTATTATTGTTTTTTTTTTACGACCTTGAACTGTCTGTAAAAAGCTGTTTATATGTAGAATGTACCACACTTATACATTAGTTATATACATTATTGTTTTCTTTTTTTTTACGCCCTTGAACTGTCTCTCTGTAAAAAGCTGTTAATATGTAGAATGTACCACACTTATACAGTACTGTCCAGAGGCCTTATTCACTTCCTTAGGCTCTTAAAAGTACTGAGTCTCGCCGCTTCATAAATGACGACGCAGATATACCAGACGCCGGGAGGTCCAGGGGGGTCATTCTCAAACACACACACACATACACACACACACACACACACACACACACACACACACACACACACACACACACACACACACACACACACACACACACACACACACACACACACACACACACACACACACACATTTGATAAGGCTTTCGTAGAGGCCATGGGTATGTTCATGGGTAGTTTTACGAGCCTAGTGATAGTTTGACAAGATTTCTGCACCATGAACATGAAAAACACTCATGAGAACACGACTAATTCCATTTATGGCCTTTAGAATATGTGTTATGAAAGCGTCTGAGAATGTGGGTCCAGGGCGTTTAGTGCTATCCAGAGGCTTGTATATGCGTCGTGAATACTGGGTCGCTGCAAGAACATTTTAAATCGCACAGAACTGGCATACGAGTCACCACTTATTAACAAACAGATAACAAAACTCCAGACGTCGAGAGGTACACAGCTCTTAGTATGTCTGATATATAATTCATAGTAAGGAAGAGCCTGAAATACGGCCGAAACTCTCACAAAAGGAAGGGAACAGAACTGCAATACGAGTCGCTCCTTCTTAACAAGCAGATGACAAAATTCCAGACGTCGGGAGGCACACATCTCATAGTATCTCTGAGTTATCTTAATGTTAGTTAGTTATCTTAGCTCTAGTTATCTTGTGAAGGGCTGGAATACGCCCGAGACTCTCACAAAAGGACGGGAACAGAACTGCAATACGAGTCGCTCCTTCTTAAAACAAACAGATGACAAAACTCCAGGACGTCGTAAGGTACACATCTCATAGTATCTCTGAGTTATCTTAATGTTAGTTAATTATCTTAGCTTTAGTTATCTTGTGAAGGGCTGGAATACGCCTGAAACACTCTCAAAAGGAAAGTTTCAAGACAAAACTCGGAACCAAAATCACGCTGATATTTATAGAGCCTTAGTTATGCTCTGAGGCGGTATAATTTTCCTTCACCCTTTGTATCTTTCAATTAAAAAAGACGAGGCAGTGAGTGTGGGCAGTCCCGCGTGACCTGACAACAGCAAGACGCGATGAAGACAAAGCACTTTATAATGGCGCGTGGCGAGCAACTTTGAAATGAAAAATAAATAAAAGTGAAACAAAGCTAACCGAGTGTGAATAGGGAGCCTCACGTTCTCAGTTCAACAGAAAACAAATGATGAAGACAAAGTTTATACCAACGCAATGAAGAAAAAATAGTTACACTTGAAGATGAAACTTGAAATGCAGAAGAAAAATCATGCATATTCAGCGTAGATGAAGACAAGTTTATACCAACGCGTGTAAGGAAACGAAGAAAAAATAATTACACTTGAAGATGAAACTTGAAATGCAGAAGAAAAATCATGCAAATACAGCGTAGATGAAGACAAGTTTATACCAACGCGTCCAAGATAATGAAGAAAAAATAATTACACTTGAAGATGAAACTTGAAATGCAGAAAAAAAATCATGCAAATACAGCGTAGATAAAGACAAGTTTATACCAACGCAATGAAGAAAAAATAATTACATTTGAAGATGAAACTTGAAATACAAAAGAAAAATCATGCAAATACAGCGTAGATGTTTCCTAAGTTAACATCCTTTTAATCATCTTTCACTGTCATATTTTTCCAGCAATATTTTCTTTTCACATGGTAGTTTTGACTCAACCGTACCGCCCCCCCCCTCTCTCCATCACAACCCCCTCCCCAGAAAAAGAGAACATTTCAACAAGTTCATAATTCCATATAGTTTAGAGATTTTATTATTATTATTATTGCTGTGTCCTTTTCGTGTTAATCGGACAAAAAAAACATGAAAAGTGAGCTAGGCGTTACCAGACATCATATACTCAGCATACTGTATTTTCCGGCTTCTGACCCATAACTATTAAGAAAACACATCTATGACTAACGCTTTTAATATTAACTTTTACTAACTATATCGCTATGTGTGTGGGTACGACAGTTTTGGGTCTTCTTCTTCTTCTTCTTCTTCTATGCTGTTCTGAGTACGATAATCTTGTTAGGTTAGGTTGCCGAGGCGATGAAAGTTGGTGGGTGGGTGTACTGGGAGGCAGTGAAGTGAGTGGCTTACATTGGCGGTCGTGGCTGTCAGGCGCCGCACCCCGCTCCCCGCCTCGCCTCCCTCAGTCAGCACACGGCCGGCGGAGGGGATGTAGCGCGCGTGTAAAGAATAAAAGTTTACAGCGGGGGACACTAACTTGGGCAGGAGTTTAAGGGGAGTTCAGGACCGCCGGACGAAATGGCGTGGGTGTGGGCTGAGAGAGAGAGAGAGAGAGAGAGAGAGAGAGAGAGAGAGAAATCAGCATCTCTCTCTCTCTCTCTCTCTCTCTCTCTCTCTCTCTCTCTCTCTCTCTCTCTCTCTTGCTCTCTCTTTCTCCCTCCCTCCCTCCTCTCTCTCGCAGCCTCCTCGAATCATCAAACGCCTGATTTGATCTACACAAACGGCAGAGGACGGACAGCATCCCCGCCGACCGCTTCACTTCTCGCGATATTGAAGTAATAAAGCCATTCGTCCTTCCTAGAGAACTCCCTTTCACTCTCTCTACCTATCTATCTATCTATCTATCTATGTGTTTATCTATATGCCTATCCACTCACAGTCACGAATAATGAACCTCAACACAAATAACAAAGTCCTTTATATATTTATTTCCTTATCTATCTATCTATCTATAGCACGCATTTTTAAACATATCAGCGACCATAGAATAAAATGAAGAAAGATTAAAGAAAGATAGAACTAAAGACGGAGGAGGAAGAATGCAAGGAAGTACCAACCTAACCTAACCTAACCTAACCTAACCTAACCTAACCTAACCTAACCTAATCTCTCCGCACCCCATACCAGATTCTCGTCTCAGTTCCCCAGGTTGACAAGGCTCTCGTACAAGATGCTGGGATAATCATGGACTGTTTTGTGATGCTGGTAATAGTTTTAAACGGAAACAACACCCATTAAAACCCAGTCAGTCTTCTCTGTAGCCTTGGGAAATAATTGAAATGGGACCCCGAATACGGTTATGAATATGGACCAATGATTCTCTGTCTATCTACACACATTCTACACGGCTTCCGCATCTTAAAACGGAAACAACACCCATTAAAATCCGGTCATTCTTCTCTGTAGCCTTGGGAAATAATTGAAATGGTTATGAAAAAACACCCATGAAAACCCAGTCAGCCAGCCTTCTCTGCAGCCTTCGAAACTAGTCGTAATTGGACCTGTGATTCTCTGTCTATCTATCTACACACTCAGCCACAATAACGAATCTCAACACAAATTAGAGACCTTTTAGTATTTTTTTTCACTCAGGGGTCACCAAGGGAGATAGCGAGGGGCGTGAGTTCCATCTATCTATCTCCCTATCTCTGTCTACGTCTCTTAACACACACACTTTTAATATTTTTTTTCACCCAGGGGCCACCAAGGGAGAGAATGAGAAGCGTGAGTTCCATCTATCTATCTCCCTATCTCTGTCTACGTCTCTTAAAACACACAATAACGAATCTCAACACAAACTACAAAGACCTTTTAATATTTTTTGTCACCCAGGGGCCACCAAGGGAGAGAATGAGTTCCATCTATCTATCTCCCAATCTCTGTCTACGTCTCTTAACACACACAATAACGATTCTCAACCTTCTAATATTTTTCTTCCCCGGGGTCGCCAAGGCAGGAGGTAAGAGCCATGCTTGAGCGAGTACGTGAGTGAGTGAGTGACCTTCGACGACCTTCCCGGCAACACAAAACGCAGGTAATCACAAGTCATTGGTTGGCCTTAAAGGGGAGAGAAGACGAGGCGGGGGAGGGGAGAGGAGAGGAGGGAGGGGGGAGGGGAGTGTGTGTGTTGGGGGAAGGGGGATGCTGTGTGTGTGGGGGTGGGTGGGGGGTGGGGGTGGGGGAGATAATGGTACTGAGGATAGGAATAATGGTGTTGACGGTAGTGGTGGTAGTGGTGGTGGTGGTGGTGGTGGTGATGGTAGTGGTGGTGGTGGTGGAGATGCAAAGTTAATAGTAATAAATAATGACTAATGGGCTAATGGAGTTGAAGAAGCAATATAGATAAAATAAATGACGTAGGGGAAGCATTGGTAGGAGGTATGGCCGCCACCACCACCACCACCAACAACAACAACAACACAACTACCACCACCACCACCACCACAGAACTTGATAGAGGAGGGGGCTTGACTTGGCAGGTGGGGGGTACAAGGGGTGGGGGGGATGGGGCGACACGCTGCCCGCCCCTTGTTGACCCAGAGACACGATGGCGCCAGACACTTAACGGGAGGAAGAGGAGGAGGAGGAGGAGGAGGAGGAGGAGGAGGAGAAGGAAGTTTGTAAGAGAGTGAGAGAGAAAAAAAAAAGTGGAAAGGTCAAAAGCAGAAAAACATATGGGAAAAGACGAAAAAGGAAAAAAAAGTGGAAAGAAAAGAAGAGCTGAGGGGATGGACAGTAAAAGAAATGAAGAGGAATATAAGAGGAGGTGTCGGTATCAAGCGATCATTCCTTACTAATAACAGATACCTTTCGGAAGCAGAGGAGTGAGGGAAGAAAGAAGGAAGGGAGGGAAGGAGGGAGAGAGTGGCCGTGGATAGCATGAGAACTAGGAACGAATCAGGGTCTATGAATTAGGAAGGGACGAAGGAAAGGAGGGAAGGAGTGAAGTTAGGAGAGCGTGGCTATGAGAACTGTAGGAACGAGATTAGTACCTATGGTTGATGCTGAGCGGAAGCAAAATAGACGCTGAACGATTACAAGCAAGGCAGGAGCTTTAGAAATCAGGTGAGGTCTTAACCCCTTGACTGCGGATTTCCTACAAGAAGACATCACCAAGCTACAGGAATGGAGCAAAAAGTGGCTGCTATAATTCAATGAAGAAAAATGTGAAGTCATGCAGCTTGAGAGGGGAAATTCAACATACCAATACCACATGGGACGCTTCACTATCCACCACAGAGGCAGAGAAAGACCTGGGACTATATGTTACCAGGCTACCGGGGAAGGAAAAATTCGTGCCAATCGCAGCGGACGGGTTAACAACGCTTATCAAACACTACATTATTAACGTTAATCCATCGTTAACTTAGTAGAGGAGTAATTATAATGTGCTTCTCTACGATCTTAGTTTTTATCTTTATCCCGATGAGACGAAGTTCACCGATAAGAACTCTTTCCCGCACCTTCCTACCGATCCCAACAGGTAAGACACAGGTACAACAGGTTATCGCGGAGGTTGACGGGCCATCTCGTCGTCCCCCCGCCTCCCCCGTCTCCCCGCCTCTGAGCCATGAAATAAGCCACTTGCCAACACATCAAGATCAACATTATACTTAAGTGAACAAGCCAAGAATGGCCACCAGGTTTCCCCCCACGTCGCGGCGAGTCTCACAGCCCCGCCGCGCCCGTCACCTCACATCACACCCCTCGCTGGGCCGGGCGTGGGGCGCGCAGGCGAGACACAAGACACGCCGCCCCCAGAAAGGTCTGACATCCTCACGACACCGACAAAATCGCGGCAACACACCCTAAAAGAGATCTCTGTCCCACCCCGTCGCCCTCAAGCCCATACTGTAAGCATTTCGGGGCTAACACACATACATTTGATAGTTTTTGTAGTGGTTATGTTGACGTTTCCATGTGATAGTTTGTTAAAGGGGCTATTCCACCTTTAAATTAGGTTAAAGGCCCCTCTAAGTAAAATAATGAGAAAGAATCATCACTCACGCAAACCATTTCATAATATATATCAACGCATGTGTGATCAGTTTATGCATCATCTATTTTGGGAGGTTTATGTCATGGGAGAAATTTGGCCCATCACTGGTACACGGTAAAGCCGCAAATTTGGCCCATCACTGGTACACGGTAAAGCCGCAAATTTGGCCCATCACTGGTACACGGTAAAGCCGCAAATTTGGGTCATCACTGGTACACGGTAAAGCCGCAAATTTGGCCCATCACTGGTACACGGTAAAGCCGCAAATTTGGCCCATCACTGGTACACGGTAAAGCCGCAAATTTGGCTCGTCGCTGCTACCGGATTAAGCAGCGATCGTGCAATTACACCGAGGACTTTCAACAATTGTGTAAAGAGCAAAGTAATTACGGTGAGTATTATCAGTGAACAACATGTAACATTTTTAGTTTCATTATTTTTTAGGCATTATCAATATTTCCAGCAATCATTTAATCCAGTATAGTATAAATCATTTGTTCTCGCGCATAAAGCTTTCCTGAACACGAGCCTGATTTCATGTTCATATAAAGTGCGATGCAATGAGAGGCGAGGAAGGCTTTGTGTGCTGTGTTGCGTCCTGAGTGACCAACTTGATGGCGGCTGAAGAGAAGGAAGGGGAGAAGGGAAGGAGGAGAGAGGAGAGTGGGAGGGAGAGAGTGGGAGGAGGAAAGGAGGGGAGGGAAGGAGGAGGGGAGACTAGACAAGGTGAGGAGGAGGAGGAGAGGGGGAGGGGAAAATTGAGAGAGAGAGAGAGAGAGAGAGAGAGAGAGAGAGAGAGAGAGAGAGAGAGAGAGAGAGAGAGAGAGAGAGAGAGAGAGAGAGAGAGAGAGAGAGAGAGTGGGGGGGAGGGCTATACCGCTGTGCTAGATGTGGGAAACTTTACACAAATTAAACCACGCTATTTCTCAAACATCAAATTATTAAGTGAATCTACAGACCATGGCTTGCGGTAAATCATCAATACATGAAACTAAGCACCACTTCTGATGTACCACAGAGAGCACCAATGACTTCTGATGTACCACTGGGAGCACCTCATAGCCTCGAGGAACCTGGAGCCATGGATGTACCCAAGATCTATAGAAAGGGCCATTTATTTAGACCTTGGATGTACCCCTGTTGGCACGACTGACTTCTGATGTACCGTACCACTGGGAGCACCAATGACTTCCGATAACCTGTAATTTAGTAACATATGTGTGGCGCCCCCGAAATCAGCTGTTTGCGCCAACTCACACACTCGTCCGCCTTACATAGTGATACACTAAATAAATAATACCATAAATAAGTAATGAACACCCTCGCTACTGTAAAATATTGAAGGAAATAACTTTTAAAGATCATAGAACAGCAGAGAAACGAGGAGGAGGAGGAGGAAATGGAGGAGGAGGAGGAGGAGGAGAAAGAGGGGGAGAAGAACGAGGAGGAGGAGGAGGAGATGGGGGTAGACAACTAGTTGAAAGCACCTGTTACTCGTGTTTGTGTGTGTGTGTGTGTGTGTGTGTGTGTGTGTGTGTGTGTGTTAAAGATGATATTAATAATGATCGGTTTATTTGGTCTTTGCAGCCGTTAAAATGAAAATGTATAACGTAACAATCAATTAACAACTATGAACCAAAATGCCATCCTCGAGGGTCCCAATGCTCCACTCTATACCCCTGTCTTGCCCTCCCATACCCCGACCTGCTGCACGCTATTAAGTTATGTCACACAGCACTAACAACAACTATCAATAAATTAACAACCAGGGCGTGAACACCAGCCTTGCGAGACTCCAAACCCTCTGTCGACACCTATCTAGCTTCCCCACACCCCGCCCCACTGCAGTTAATTATATAGGCTACATCTCGTAACACTAAATATATCAATAAAATAACAACTAGGGCGTGAAAACCAGCCTTGCGAGACTCCAAACCTTCTGTCGACATCTATCTTGCTTTCCAATTTCCCGCCACACAGTAATTGATTAGGTTGCATCACTAGCCCTAACTAAAACTATTATTAATTAACCATCAGAGCTTGAAAACTATCCTTGAGGCACTACAATGCGCCCATCATCCCCGGTCTTCCTTTCCGTGGCACACAGTAATTCCTCGAGGTTATGCATCACAACACTTATTAAAACTATCAATATAATTAACCATCAGAGCTTGAAAACTATCCTTGAGGCACTCCAATGCGCCCATCATCCCCGGTCTTCCTTTCCGTGGCTCCAAGTTCCTCGAGGTTATGCCACAAAACACAACACTTATTAAAACTATCAATATAATTAACCACCAGAGCCTAAAAACTAACCTTGTGGGACTCCAATGCACCTCCCTTCCGTGTCCTTCCCTTCCATGGCTCCAAGTTCCTCGAGGTTATGCCACAAAACACAACACTTACTAAAACTATCAATATAATTAACCACCAGAGCCTAGGAACTAACCTTGTGGGAATCCAATGCACCTCCTTTCCATGGTTCCAGGTTCCTCGATGGCACGCAAAACACCACAAAACACACGTAATGATGTAACACGGCTTAAATATCGACGCGCGCTACCTGAGGGTGGCCGGGAAAATGAGCTTCAAATAAGACGAGCTTCAGGCACGTGACCCGCCCGACCTGCACCGTGGATGTCAGGTATCACTTTCAGCTCTGTCTTTTCCCGTATAAATTGTTGTGCTATTAACGATTGGAGAGTAGAGCAATGTATACAGTCTCAGAGCCTCCATATCAACGTTGTTCCTATGGGGTTTTGGGTGAGTTACACAGCTTAAATTAGGCGAATATTAATGAAAACGAAGGTAGAACGCTGAGTGTGGCATCCATGAAATACCTTACGTTAGTTGCCACTCGCTGCCCCTTCCCTTCCTTGTATCCTTGTTACGGTCAAGGTTGGTTACTCCCATAAATCAAGTCTACAGATGGATGCTATAATCGTGTATTGTTAAAAAGCACGATACTTCTTCCTGACATAATGTAATAAATCTCTCTTCTCCTTTTCCTCATTTTCTCAAGTCGTTATATATGGTGAAAAGTTGCCTGTTTACATGAATAAATCCCATCAAAACACGTGTAGAGATAGGACAGTGTAGCGTGTCCTTCTGAAAACCATTACTTCCCTTCATGCATCGACCCATACCTTCCCCTGTAACATCAATACGATACGGTCAAAAATTGCTAATCTCGTACAGTCGTGGCTGCTACCCTTGGCGGCGAGCCCCGGCCAGCGCAGGGCGGGGCGGAGCGTCCAATACACCCCGCCTGCCCACTCAACAAGCCAACGAGCAATAGGTAGTTAGGAAGGATTTTTGAGCACCGTCATTCCGGGCCCGGCGACTGTTTTCTGGGTTGTCAGGTACTGTGTGTGTGTGTGTGTGTATGTGTGTGTGTACGCTGACTAGACACTGATCGATCCAGTGGGTTTATTAATTAACAAAGGATGTTTAGACAAATGTGTAAAATTCACGGATAAATTATTTGGTGGAAGGCGCAGGAGCGAGGGAGAAGGAGAGGGGGGGACTCGTTCCAAGCACTTGTTTCGTGTGTGTGTGTGAGTGTGTGTGTGTGTGTGTGTGTGTAAACGTCTATAGACAATGTTAGGGCCGTTACTATTCATGCTAGTGATGCACATCCTGGTGTATTCAGTAGTGGATGTTTCTACGTTAAAGTTGTACACGGTGACCTGTTATCAGAACCAAATAAAATCAAATACGAGTCCCCCTCCCTCTCCCCCGCGGACATCAAGCCGGTGACTCAGGACGGAACATAAACACACAATCCCTTTCTTGTCTTTTCTAATTTAAAATTCTAGCTACATTTTCAGTGCCCGTCGGACTCAGGAGAGCTTGATGCACGAGGACAAAATGTTTGATTCTAAACCTGATTTCACAATTGGAGCAGATATAGACAAACACATGGAAAAAAGTATATGAAGCATTACATGAAATTCTCTGACCTATACTCAACGTAATTACTTGATTTTTTCACAGAATTGAGTTTTGAAAATGGTGGTAGCATATATAGTTGTACAATCCCTAACTCGGTGAACTAAGTAAATAAAGCATTAATATTTTCTGATCCTGCATGACCGGACACACCAGCAGGAGACACCTTCCAGCCCTGCCTTCTACAGTTCCTGGATGAGGTAATCGACGCATCGTAAGCCAAGGATGCCTGAGTCCTTTCTGTTTTTAATCTCAACGCCGCAGCCTCTCGATTCCTCTCCCATGCCTAACCCTACCACAAAGTCTCTCTCGATCCCCGCCCCCATACCTCAACCCACCACACAAACACACAGCCTTCCTCGATCCCCCTCCCTCATTCCTCTCCCCACCACATACAACCTCCCTCGATCCCCCTCCCCCATACCTCTCCCCACCACCACAGCCTCCCTCGATCCCCCTCCCCCATACCTCACCCCACCATCACACAGCCTCCCTCGATCCCCCTCCCCCATGCCTCTCTCCACCACATTCAGCCTCCCTCGATCCCCCTCCCCCATGCCTCTCCCCACCATCACACAGCCTCTCGATCCCCCTCCCTCATTCCTCTCTCCACCTCATACAGCCTCCCTCGATCCCCCTCCCCCATACCTCACCCCAGCGCTCGAAAACCTGCCGCGTCATGCCCCAGCGGCGTTCCAAGTGACCGAGGGGCAGGAGAGCATCGCCAAGACCTCCCAGAAAGTGTTCCAGCGGACCTCATCCCGCCCACAGCCTTGCCCTGCGCCATATCGGTCACGCGGGCGCCCTATACGGCTGCCCGCGGCCCACTCTGACGCCCACACGAGGGACGCGGCAAACACAGCCTGTACCGCCGTGTCTCCGCCGAGCCACGATGCGAGACCCGTAGATAGAGAGATGCTGCAGGATTCCTTCGTCTGGTGTAGTTCAGATTAGGAAAGGAAAGGAGAGAGGAAGAAAAGGGGTAAAAAGCGTGAGGGGGAAACGTGAAAGGGAATGTTGGAGGGGAAAATTGAGGGTTAGAAATGTGAAAGGAGAAGAGTAACATTTGGACTTACGTAAAAGATAAGAAAGAGCATATTTGACGGCGTTGTCTGTGTGTGTGTGTGTGTGTGTGTGTGTGTATGTGTGTGTGTGTGTGTGTGTGTGTGTGTGTGTGTGTGTGTGTGTGTGTGTGTGTGTGTGTGTAATAATAATAATAATAGTAATAATAATAATAATAATAATAATAATAATAATAATAATAATAATAATGATAATAATAATGATAATAATAATGATAATAATATAATTAACGGTTTATTTAATTCTGGCAGCCGTTAGTAAATCCTCGTCCGTTAAATCCTCGTCCGGTAAATCCTCGTCCGGTAAATCCTCGTCCGGTAAATCCTCGTCCATTAAATTCTCGTCCGTTAAATCCTCGTCCGTTAAATCCTCGTCCGTCAAATCCTCGTCCGTTAAAGCCTCGTCCAGGAAATCCTCGTCCGTTAAATCCTCGTCCGTTAAATCCTCGTCCGTTAAATCCTCGTCCGGGAAATCCTCGTCCGTTAAATCCTCGTCCGTTAAAGCCTCGTCCGTTAAATCCTCGTCCGGGAAATCCTCGGCCGTTAAATCCTCGTCCGGGAAATCCTCGTCCGTTAAATCCTCGTCCGTTAAATCCTCGTCCGTCAAATCCTCGTCCGCTAAATCCTCGTCCGTTAAATCCTCGTCCGGGAAATCCTCGTCCGTTAAAGCCTCGTCCGTTAAATCCTCGTCCGTTAATTCCTCGTCCGGGAAATCCTCCTTCTCTTCCCATTCCTTCCTCAATTCCACATAATTTTGCTTCTCGTGGTTTTTATTTTTTCCTACTCTACTCCATCATTCTTATCATCCATCCCTTCCTTTTCTTATTCTTTCCGCCCGCTCCTTCTCCTCGTCCGTTAAAATCTCGTCCGTTAAATCCTCGTCCAGGAAATCCTCGTCCGGGAAATCCTCGTCCAGGAAATCCTCGTTCGGGAAATCCTCGTCCGGGAAATCCTCGTAAGTTCCCGCCAACCCCACCCCTGCCGCCGCCGCCACGGACACGAACGCGCCAATCATCGTCCAATCACTTAAATGAACTGCCAAAAACCATCGCTAAACGCCCAACCTTTTCTGAAGTCGAGTTTTCCGAGACCGCAGCGGCGCGCCCTGAGCCTTTAAAAACATTCAAGGTGATTTACTTTTTTCGTCTCCTCTGTTCAGTACTACGGAGATCCTTGTGTACTTATCCTTCCTTCCTTAGACAATGGAGGTAATTATGGTAAAAAAAAAGGTTATACAATGTTTGAGACCCAAGTAGATGGTTTACAAAAAAGTTACTATAGCTATGAAGAACCTGCATCCTCTCTCTCTCTCTCTCTCTCTCTCTCTCTCTCTCTCTCTCTCTCTCTCTCTCTCTCTCTCTCTCTCTCTCTCTCTCTCTCTCTCTCTCTCTCTCTCTCTCTCTCTCTCTCTCTCTCTCTCTCTCTCTCTCTCTATCTATCTATCTCTCTATCTTTTTCATTTGATACATTTTTAATCAGAGCATATTTTCTTTCTCTTCTCCCTCGTGTGTGTGTGTGTGTGTGTGTGTGTGTGTGTGTGTGTGTGTGTGTGTGTGTGTGTGTGTGTGTGTGTGTGTGTGTGTGTAAAAATAACTGTCTGTATATGGATATAAGACTGTGTGTGAATGAGCCAGACACACACACACACACACACACACACACACACACAAACACCACTTAAAAATAACATCCCCTCGCCTCTCCCCTTCCTCTTTTTCTCTTACCCTATCGTTTCCTACCTCCCCCTTTTCTCCTTGCTTCCTTTCCTTCCTTCCCTTTCTCTCCCCTTATTTGTATCCTTCCCTTGCCTTGCCTCCCTTAAATATTACCTCCTTAAACTCCTTACCTTGAAAACACACCTTTCTCTCCTCCTTCCCTCTCCCCCTGCCTTATGTTTTACCTTAAGATTCCTCCCTTCTTCCTCTTCCCCTCCTCTCTTTACCTTACCTGATGTCTCTCCTTCCTCTCCTCCTCCCCTTCCCTTCCCTCCATCTCTACCTTACGCGATTCTTTGCCTACCTCTTCTCTCTCTCCCTCCCTCCCTGCCTCCCTACCTCCCCTACTCCTTCACCTTATCTCCCCTGCTGTTCTGTGTTCATCATTCGCCCCAGCTGTCAGCACCCTTTACCCTGCTGACCTCCTCCTCCTCTTCCTCCTCCTCCTCCTCCTCCTCTTCCTCTTCCTCCTCCTCCTATCCTCAGATTCCTCGGACTCTCCTTTTTTTTCTGCTTTTTTCTACTACTACTACTACTACTACTACTACTACTACTACTACCACTACTAGTACGAGAGTTTTGTGTTGTATTTTTATCATTTTGTTTTCTTTTCATCTGTCAATTTTTCCTCCTTTCTTCTTTCCCTTTTATTTTCCTTTTCTTCTCTTTTCTTCTTCTTCTCCTTGTACCCATTTCATGTCCCTCTTTTCCTTTTACTTATTTTTTCTTTCATTTTCACTTTACTTTTTTTCTCCTTGTTCATGGTTTTTCTTTTCTTATTTTTTCCTTCATTTTTACTCTACTTCTTTTACTTTCCGACAACACCTTTCACTCCACCAAAAGCTGCTCTCTCCAATACCTTATCTTCTCCTTCTCCTCCTCTTCCTCCTCTTCTTCCTTTTTCTCCACCTCCTTCATCGCCAACACCTCATCCACCTCCTCTTTCCCCTCTTCTCTCTCTCTCTCTCTCTCTCTCTCTCTCTCTCTCTCTCTCTCTCTCTCTCTCTCTCTCTCTCTCTCTCTCTCTCTCTCTCTCTCTCCCACCATCACCTCCACCACCATTACCATCTTCACCCCCCTCTCATCCCAGCCTCCCTTCTCCACACATTTCTCCTCTCTGCCTCTCCCCCTCGCCACAGCCTCCCTTCACCCCTCTACCCCCCCTTCACACACGCCTGCCGTATATGGCCACAAGAGCATAGCATTAGCCGCTCCGATGCACGTGGGGGCCGCGGGAGGTCAGGCCGCGGCAGCAGGAAGGTCGCCGTCTCTCAACACTGCGCGCCGGGGATTTTTACGAGCAGTACCGAGTGTGTGTGTGTGTGTGTGTGTGTGTGTGTGTGTGTGTGTGTGTGAGGTGATTTAGGTATTTTTTGTCTCCTGGTGATGGGGGGTTGGGGGGTGAGGGAGGGGTAGTGGTTTTTGTTTTTTTGTTTACTAATGTTGGTTTTGTATTTTGTGAAGGTGAGCTTTTTTTATATATATAAGTCGTCGCCTTCTTTTTTTTCTTTTTCTACTGCCATTTCTTTATTTTTTCTTTACTTTCCAGACACCGATTCGTTGTTACTCTTTATTTTTTATATTGTTTAGTTCTCATTATATTTTTCTTCGTCTTTTCCACCTTTTTTTCCCTCTTCTTCTATGTCTCCTTTTCCTCCCTTTTTCTTCTCCTGCGTCCTCTACTTCTTTAATTCCTCTTTTTCCTTACTTCTTGTTTTCCAACTTTCACCGACTGCTATTCTTCGGCCTCTTGCAGACTCCTTACGTTCTTATGTTCTTATGTTCTTATGTACTCCTCTATGATAATGACTTCTTTACTCTTACATAAGGCAGCTGCGTGGGAGCTTGCTCGAGGGAAACATTAGGAGTGGAGGCGGCGAGTGAGTGAAGCGATGCGCCCCCGGACGTCTGTTCCCCTTTAGTTAGTACCATTAATCATAGAGGTTCTTTGTTGACCGAGTTCAGGTTTCAGTCCTAAGACGAGACTTCCTGATTTTTACGCTGGTGATAGTTTTTATTTCATATAACAAAGGAAGCAACTCAAGGGCTAACCACTGCTCCTGTAGCCCGCTAACCACTGCTCCTATAGCCCGCTAACCACTGCTCCTGTAGCCCGCTAACCACTGCTCCTGTAGCCCGCTAACCACTGCTCCTGTAGCCCGCTAACCACTGCTCCTGTAGCCCGCTAACCACTGCTCCTGTAGCCCGCTAACCACTGCTCCTGTAGCCCGCTAACCACTGCTCCTATAGCCCGCTAACCACTGCTCCAATATCCCGCTGACCACTGCTCCAATATCCCGCTGACCACTGCTCCAATATCCCGCTGACCACTGCTCCAATATCCCGCTGACCACTGCTCCAATATCCCGCTGACCACTGCTCCAATATCCCGCTAACCACTGCTCCAATATCCCGCTAACCACTGCTCCAATATCCCGCTGACCACTGCTCCAATAAGAGTTTAGTCGAAATAGTCCCGTTTAGCTGTTTCTGAGTCGCTCGTAAAATTAGTTTCTGTGTGTCTTGTGATGACAGGCGCTAAGTTAACATTCTAAGTTGTCGAGTTGATGCTGACTAACTTCTAAGATGAGATTCAGTATCCTGCGTTTAAAGATGCCATATGGATCTTGTTAAACTTTAGACGAGTTTGTATTTCTTGTGTTGACAGGTGCTAAGTTCATGCAGAGTAAACTATCAGAGAAAGTTCAGGTCTACAGACAAGTTATCGATTTACTTTCACTTCTGAGATGCGTTTACATGTCTCATAATTAAATACGCTGAGTTGATTCTGAAAAACCTCTCGGATACGTTTCAGATTCTCATGTTTACAGACGCTCTCGTGATTCAGATGAACTTTCCACACTTTTATATTTCTTATGTTTAAAGACGCGAAGCTGATTTTGAATAACTGTCTGACGAACTCCTGAGCCTCAAAGATATGCTCCTGGTTACGGTCTTTTTTTACAGCAACAGAAACAGCTCAAGGGCAGAAGCAAAGCCAAACCCTTGACCTGTTTAAGTTGCTGTAAAAGAACACGTAGCCAGCAGCATATATCTTAGAGGCACAGAAGTTCGTCAGGGAAATAAAACTTCAAATTCATCCGAAAAAGTCATTCATAGCCATCTTCAAGCTCGCTAAGCACTTCTATAAAAATAATAAAACTGAGTAGCCTGAAGGGAAGACCAATTTCGGAGTGGTGTCTTGATACTCCCCTCCTGGTTACTGGTTGCGCTCTGTTGCCTCCCCTCCCCTCTGAGTCTACACACCTCTCCCATGCAGTGTGGCGGACGGGTCGTGGCTCCAGACTGGCGGCCCGCAGCTCTGTGTGTCACCTTCCGTGTGTGTGCGTGTGTGTGTGCGTGTGTGTGTGTTTGAGAGAGAGAGAGAGAGAGAGAGAGAGAGAGAGAGAGAGAGAGAGAGAGAGAGAGTCTCTCTCTCTCTCTCTCTCTCTCTCTCTCTCTCTCTCTCTCTCTCTCTCTCTCTCTCTCTCTCTCTCTCTCTCTCTCTCTCTCTCTCTCTCTCTCTCTCTCTCTCTCTCTCTCTCTCTCTCTCTCTCTCTCACCAGACATCAATCACTAGGTAGTCTGAGATGATGATGATGATGACGATGATGATGATGAGGAGGAGGAGGAGGATGGTGATGATGATGATGATAATGATGATAATGATGGAATTCTTCGCCTTTTCAACACTCGCCAAAACTCTTCCTAAACAAACAAACACTAAATGGCCCACAGCGATGTATATGTATGACTCATGTTCTTGTGGACAGAATAAACACACACACACACACACACACACACACACACACACACACACACATGGGGATGGCCACACACTCATAAGCTGACTCACTCATTCACTCCCTACTCATCCTGTAATTCACTCACTCACTCACTCACTCATTCACTCACTCACTAACCCTCCAGTTCACTCGCTCATTCAGTTATTCATTCATAAACTTTAAAAGAACAAAATTAACTAAAGACATAAATAAAATAAAATATCCTCATTAGTAAAATCCCTCCTAATAAGACTTCTCTGCAATACTTTCTTATTTTTCTACGTCTAATAATCATCGTAACAAATTTTCTATATAAATATTCATTTTATAAAATCATCGACATATCTACACATTATTTTTTCTACTTTTTCAATATATATTTTTTTCCATTTGTTACTTTTCCTCCAATATCAAACTTTACTTCTTTGTATATAATATCTGGCTTCTCCTTCGGTTCCATATTAGCTGTCATTTATATATATATTTTTTTAATTTCGCATCACGCACCTCGGACTGATGAATTACTCCTTAGCCTGATAAAGAGCTGGCCGGGCCCCATTCCCTTCCTTCCCTTTCCTTCCATTCTCTTTTTCTCCTCTATTTTTCCCTTCCCTTCCCTTCCCATTTCTTTCTTTATCCATTTTAAACAACGCACTAGATATCCATCATTCATTTTCCTCTTCGGTCACTGCCTTTTCCTCCGGTTACAAACTCTCGTATCTTTTTTCCTTTTCCTGTTGCCTCGCCTCGTACTTCCTCGCCTCCTTCCCCAAGCGTCTTAGCAGCCTCTCAGCCTCTCTCAGCCTTTATTCTTCACGGATCTTGCTTGCTTGCTCTCCTTCGCTGGCTGGTTACGCGGCAAGATCCCAGCATCCATTTTTTTTGCAGTCTGTCTATCTCTCTGTTTGTCTGTGTCTCTATATCCCTCTCCCTCTCCCCCCCCCCCCCTCTCTCTCTCTCTCTCTCTCTCTCTCTCTCTCTCTCTCAGCAGGCTCACCAGGGCGGATCCGAGCCAACACGACGTGAGGAATAAATTAGAGAAGTCGAGACTCAGCGCGCGGTGCCAAGGGTGAGAGAGAGAGAGAGAGAGAGAGAGAGACGGAGCATGAATGAATGGATCAGCCTCACCGTCGAAAGGAAGCTGCCGCCCCTCGTCTAATGATTCTCGAGGATTAACTACACGAAGGACTTATTACCGTCGGGAAGGCGGCGGCGACGGTCGGGGCGGTCGGGGCGATGGTCGGGGTGGTGGTCGGGGTGGGGGCGCTTGGGGCGGTCGCTGCGATGGTCGGAGTGGTGGTAGGGGCGGCTTACAGAGGCTCTGCAGTCCACAAAGACATTCGTATGAGGAAGTCGAGGAAGGTGGCTGACTGGAAGGGCGTACAGGCGAGTGCTCAGTCTCTCTTTTCACTGTGACGCGCTGGTACTCGGATCATTACTCTCCCTGGCCTTGCTGGATGGGAGGGAGAGAGGCCGAGAAAAATGACTCAAATATGACGCCCCTGCATAGCTTGACCGAGACGCCAGAGAGTTGCTGTAAGTTTAGTTCCAGCGGTATTTTGAAACTCCTTCCTCTTGAAAATTCTAGGTCGTAGGAAGGAGGAAATAAAGTAGACAATTTGGATTTCTTATTACGACACTGGGAGCTCTGTGGATCTTGGCCTAGTCGGTGAAAAATGCAACAGCAGGCCATTGTAGGGGTCTTTAACCCGTCCGCTACGATTGGCATGGATTTGGCTTTCACTGGTAGCTTGTTAACATATAGTCCCAGGTCTTTCTCAGCCTATGTGGTGGATAGTGGAGCGTTTCCCATGTGGTACTGGTGTGCTGGATATCCCCTCTCAAGGTGCAGAACTTTACATTTTTCTTCATTAAATTGTAGCAGCCACTTTTTGTTCCACTCCTGTAGCTTGGTGAGGTCTTCTGGTTGGAAATCCGCAGTCAAGGGGTTAAGGTTTTCTCTTCCTACCATGCATGTTTTCCTTTGGGTATTTCACTCACGGCTATTTTGAACTTCCTAGTACAATGGCTATGTGCCTTCCCACCGTCGAATAATACCTTATATATTCAAAGATGCATCACGACCCAGCCCAGACAGTAATGATCCGAGTACCAGCGCGTCACAGTAAAAGTAAAGATTGAGCACTCGCCTATAAAAATACCCCTCCAGCCAGCCACCTTCCTCTGCGGCGGAGGGACACGAGGGAGCCACACTACACGTATACAAGAACCTCTCTGTCCCGAGGCTTGACATGCTGCTTCGTGGCGGCGCGCACTGCAGACTTGAACCTTGTGACAGCGTAGTAAGAGGCAGGTAGCTCCCCGTCCGTGGCTGTCCCTCTCCTTAAAGACGCGAGGTTTGAAGGTGAGCGTTGAATGGGTGGGCCGACGAGGTGTTTTAATCCATACACATGTTTATGTTTATCGTCAACAAACATCTCCACGTATGTTCTTCCCACTGTAGCATCTTATAGACCCGAGGCTTGAAGATGAGTGTGTGGGAAAGCAAATGATGGATGAGCGGGCGAGGAGAGCGTTTTTGTTCATACACTACAAGTTTAGAATCACAGCCAACAAACACCTCCACGCATGTTTCTGAGACTCACTTCTTATACACGCGCGGAAAGGTTACAAGGCATCACGTTGGTAAGACAAGCGTTGGGTGAGCAGGAGAACCGACAGACAGACAGACAGACGCATGTTTTGCCAAAGTAAATGTGTTTGTCTTGCAGAAACTACGCCTGTTGATCCCTGAGATGTTTTTGCCTCGGCGTCGGGAGAGGAAAATAACCGACGAAGTTGAGACACGAGGAGTTGCACCTTCTGACAGCCTCTCATCTCGGCGAACATAAGAAGTAAGTGTTTAGAACTTTGCGAGGAGAGGAGTGACGGGGAACACCTTTAAATCGTTGGGCAGCGTTCTTCCACGCGTAATATTATTTCTACTAATTAATTTATATGAAGTTATTCGTTTTCCTTACCTTCTTTTTCTTTAACATTTTCTTTTGTGTCAGTTTTGGGCACTTCCAGGGGTAGCTTTATGACCCTGGTGGTAGTCTGACCCTTCTTCTGTACCATGAACCTAAGACATCACCCTTGAGGACCCGATTGATCTCCTTTTCGGCCTTTGGAAATAGTTGATGCAAGGGATGGAAGCGTCTGAGAATATCTACCTAAGACCTCTCGTACGGCAGGTGTTTGACATGACCCCAAGGCGACGAGTGACCTTCAGGCTCTCTCTCTCTCTCTCTCTCTCTCTCTCTCTCTCTCTCTCTCTCTCTCTCTCTCTCTCTCTCTCTCTCTCTCTCTCTCTCTCTCTCTCTCTCTCTCTCTCTCTCTCTCTCTCTCTCTCTCTCTCTCTCTCTCTCTCTCTCTCTCTCTCTCTCTCTCTCTCTCTCTCTCTCTCTCTCTCTCTCTCTCTCTCCACTATCCCACTTCCTCTTCTTGCTATAATGGAGGAAAAAGCGAAGGAGAGAGAGGAGAGAGAAGGAAGGGGAAGAGAAAGGGAGGAGATGCGATGATTTGTTCTACTGATGGCTTCAAGAGAGAGGGAGAAAGGAAGGACAAGGGAGAGATAAAGGGAGGAAGGAAAGAAGGGAAGATTTACCCGTCATCGCTTCCCTTCCCTAATCCCTTCCATTCCCTTCCTCTCCCCTCAGTCACGGCCCCGTCAACTACACTTCTTTGCCAGCTAGTTCAACGGAGTGACACAGATCCACATTCTTAAACGTATCGGGCTCCAATTACTACTATTTTTTAAGGCCAGAGAGAAGAGATAAATCGGGTTCTAGCGAGTGTTTTTATGTTCATGATACAGAAGAAGGGCCAAACCACCACCAGGGTCATAAAACTATCCTTGCAAATGCCCAAAACTCCAACGAAAACCGTGTCAAATGTGTGTGTTTTTAGATTCATGGTACAGAAAAAGGGTTAAACCACCACCAGGGTCGTAAAACTATCCTTGGAAATGCCCAAAACTCCAACGAAAACCGTGTCAAATGTGTGTTGTTTTAGATTCACGGTACAGAAGAAGGGTCAAACCACCACCAGGGCCATAAGACTACCCTTGCCAATACCCAAAACTACTACGAAAACCGTGTCAAATGTTTCTTTTTTAAGATTCATGGTACAGAAGAAGGGTTAAGCAGCCACCGGGGTCATAAAACTACCCTTGGAAATGCCCAAAACTCCTACGAAAACCGTGTCAAATGTGTGTGTTTTTAGATTCATGGTACAGAAGAAGGGTCAAACCACCACCAGGGTCATAAAACTACCCATGAAAATGCCCAAAACTCCAACGAAAAACGTGTCAAATGTTTTTTTTTAAGATTCATGGTACAGAAAAAGGGTTAAACCACCACCAGGGTCATAAAACTATCCTTGGAAATGCCCAAAACTCCTACGAAAACCGTGTCAAATGTGTGTGTTTTTAGATTCATGGTACAGAAGAAGGGTCAAACCACCACCAGGGTCGTAAAACTATCCTTGCAAATGCCCAAAACTCCAACGAAAACCGTGTCAAATGTGTGTTGTTTTAGATTCACGGTACAGAAGAAGGGTTAACCATCCACCGGGGTCATAAAACTACCCTTGGAAATGCCCAAAACTCCTACGAAAACCGTGTCAAATGTGTGTTGTTTTAGATTCATGGTACAGAAGAAGGGTCAAACCACCACCAGGGGCATAAAACTACCCTTGGAAATGCCCAAAACCCCTAGAAAAACCGTGTCAAATATGAGTGCTTAAGAATATACCCCAAAGCACCTCTCCCGCCCGTCACCCCGAGAAGGAAATAAAAGTAATTGAGTAACAGGAATCGATGGCGCCCGTAGCTCCTCTTACAAGTCCCCTAATCCATCTTGGCCACACAACACACGCCCCATAAAAAGACAATCACCCCATCCATCATGTCGACGCGAACTAATGTGTGGCTATGGGCCTGATAATGGGTGATGGTCTAGTCTAGTCCCACCCTGAAGATATAGCGGCTTATAGGGGTAATGGAAGACCTAGAAAGCCTGCCTCGTACGATCCTTCCCCATTAGCTAAGGAACGAAAGTAATGGAGATGATAGGGTCAGTAGCAAAGACATAACGTAACAGTGTCTTATGGGTGATGGTCTAGTCCCACCTAGTAAGAAATAGAGGCTTATAAGGGTAATGGAAGACCTAGAAAGCCTGCCTCGTACGATCCTTCCCCATTAGCTAAACCACGAAAGTAATGGAGATGATAGGGTCAGTAGCAAAGACATAACGTAACAGTGTCTTATGGGTGATGGTCTAGTTCCGCCCCGTAAGAATAGCGGCTTATGGGGGTAAAAGACCTAGAAAATCTGCCTCGTACAATCTTCCTCCATTACTTGGGCCATGAAAGCAATAGATATAATAAAGATAATGGTAAGCTTGAGGGCAAATGCTATAGCTGCTCATGGAGGTAATTGAATGGATAATGGATATGATAATGACAGAATGGGGGTAATAGAATTCATAATGATATTGTTGTATAATAATAGTGATTTATGGGGTAATGGAGGTGTAAGCATGAACAATTTGCCCCTCACGATCCCTTCCCATTAGCTGAACCACGATAGTAATAAAGAAAATGTAAGTCAGGATAGTATAGCAGTGACGTATTTAATAGAGGTCATTTGGTGGTGGTGATGGTGGTGATGGTGGTGGTGGTGGTGGTGGTGATGGTGGTGGTGGTGGTGTCGGTGTTCAAATTGATGGTGGTGGTGGTTCTGGTAATGTTCGTGTTGATGTTGGTGTTGGTGGTTGTGGTAGTGGTGGTGATGGTGTTGATGGTGTTGGTGAGGGTCGTAAGGGTGGTACTGGTGGAGGTGTTGGTGATGGTGGTGATGGTGGATTTTAACTCATATTTTTACAGTAAAGGAAACAGCTCAAGGGCAAAAAAAAAGAAAACATTAATGAAGTAAATCCCACAAATTACTGCTCATATAAAAGAATTAGGAGGAGTGGCCAAAAGATAAGTCAATTTCGGGAGGAGAGGTGTCCTGATACGCTCCTCTTCTACGAGTATAATCAACGTCCTTTCACTTGTAACTACTCTTCCTACTTGCTCTGGATGCGCCGAGCTATTACTAACGGAGAAATTAAGGGTCAAATTATAAGACATTTCGCTGGCCAAGAACACATATTTGACAAGGCTTTCGTAGGAGTTCTGGGCATTTCCAGTAGTAGTTTTATGACCCTGGAGGTAGTGTGACCCTTCTTCTGTACCGTGAACCTCAAGAAACACTCATTAAAACCCGGCTGACCCACTCTTTGACCTTTATGAATAGCTGATGGAAGAAGTGGAAGTGTCTTATAATACTGATCTAAATGTCTTGGATGTAGTCACTAAATGGTAATAGTAGTTCATGGCAAGCTCGTGAGGAAAGACTTGTGGGTGAGTGTAGTTCTTGGGGGTGACACAAAGGATGGCTTAGGGAGGGAGACCTGTAAGACTCTGCTTCCCTGTGACAAGTCGGGTAATCCTACGAACACCACCACCATCACCAACACCACGAAGACCACCACCATCACCACCAACAACAACACCAGTTCCACCATCACCAACACCATCATCACCACCATCACCAACACCATGAAGACGACCACCATCACCACCACCAACAACAACACCAGCTCCACCATCGCCATCACCATCATCACCACCATCACCAACACCACGAAGACCACCACCATCACCACCACCAACAACAACACCAGTTCCACCATCACCACCATCATCACCACCATCACCAACACCACGAAGACCACCACCATCACCACCAACAACAACACCAGTTCCACCATCACCAACACCATCATCACCACCATCACCAACACCACGAAGACCACCACCATCACCACCAACAACAACACCAGTTCCACCATCACCAACACCATCATCACCACCATCACCAACACCACGAAGACCACCACCATCACCACCAACAACAACACCAGTTCCACCATCACCACCATCACCAACACCACGACCACCATCACCACCACTACCACAACCACCAACACCAACATCAACACCAACATTACCAGGACCACCACCACCACCACCACCATCACCACCACCACCTGCCAAATGACCTCTATTAAATACGCCTCTCATCTAATCATATCACCACCATCATCACCATCACCACCACCACCTCCATCATCACCACCAGACAACCTTCCTTCATCTGTCCTCACCACCACCACCATCTCCCTCAACACCACCACCACCACCTTAAGACGAGTTCCTTCACTTAACATCTCAACTACCCCCATCAACACCATCACCACCACCACCATCATCACCACCTTCATCACCTCCCCTTACTAGACCTATACCATTTCTCTTCACCCCCACACCACCCTTCATGTAACCCCATCACCACCACCACCACCACCACCACCACTTCCATCACCACCATCAACACCACCACCTCAATCACCTTCAACATTACCTCTCTCATGTAACCCCCCCCTACCCCCCCCCACCACCACCACGTCACGCAGATAAAAGGAATATGAATCGAGTCGTTAATCTTGACTTATTGCCAAAAGGGAGAGGATCGATATTAAGGCTCCGACCAGTCCAGTCTCTCTCTCTCTCTCTCTCTCTCTCTCTCTCTCTCTCTCTCTCTCTCTCTCTCTCTCTCTCTCTCTCTCTCTCTCTCTCACTCTCTCTCTCTCTCTCTCTCTCTCTCTCTCTCTCTCTCTCTCTCTCTCTCTCTCTCTCTCTCTCTCTCTCTCTCTCTCTCTCTCTCTCTCTCTCTCTCTCTCTCTCCCTCTCTCTCTCTCTCTCTCTCTCTCTCTCTCTCTCTCTCTCTCTCTCTCTCTCTCTCTCTCTCTCTCTCTCTCTCTCTCTCTCTCTCTCTCTCTCTCTCTCTCTCTCTCTCTCTCTCTCTCTCTCTCTCTCTCTCTCTCTCTCTCTCTCTCTCTCTCTCTCTCTCTCTCTCTCTCTCTCTCTCTATCTCTCTATCTCTCTCTCTCTCTCTCTCTCTCTCTCTCTCTCTCTCTCTCTCTCTCTCTCTCTCTCTCTCTCTCTCTCTCTCTCTCTCTCAACGTGAATCAGCCACCAGTCAGCCGCCAGGAAGACGTGATGAAAGGAAGGGAGGAGGAGGAGGAGGAGGAGACGAATAAGGTTATGAAAAATGTCACTGGGGAAAGAGTGGAGGTTGGTAGGAAGGGGGGGAGGAAGGAATAGGGAGGAAAGGGAAGGAGAAGTGATGGAAAGGGAAGGGGAGAAAAGGGTTGGAAAGGTAATGGAAAGGAAGGGAAGGGAAGAAAACGAATGGAAGGCGAGAGAAGGGAAAGGAAGGGAAGTAAAATGAGTGAAGACTAAGGAAGCGAAAAGAACAGAAGGGAATGAAGGGCAAATTTGGGAAGGAGAGGCATGGGGAGGCGTGGGTAAGGACTGGGGGGGGGGGAGGAGGAAAGAGAAGGGAGGGTGAAGGAAGGGAAGAAAAGAGATTGAATGAGAGGGAAAGGAAGGGTAAGGAAGGGGGGGGGGAAGGAAAATGAAAGGAAAGGAAGAGATAAGGAAGAGAAGGGGAGGAAAGAAAAGGGAAAAGGATGGAAGGAGATGGATTGGAAGGGATGGGAAGGGATGGGAAGGGATGGGAAGGGAAGGGAAGGGATGGAAAGGGAAGAGAAGGGAAGGAAAGGGATGGAAAGGAGGAGAAGAGAAGGGAAGTGAAGGGAAGGAAATGAAGGAAAAATGAAGGGAAAGGAAGGAAAGGAAAGGGATGGAAAGGAGAAGAAGAGAAGGGTACGTTGTATTAGCAAAGTTTAAAGAGGTTACTGAGGAAGGGAAGAAAGGAAAGGACATAAGAGAGCTGCAATGAAGGGAACAACACACCTCGGAAGAAGGGACTTGTTATGTGAAGATACTGAACGAGAAGGAAAATACAAAAAGGACAGAAAAAAAAAACACAAAATTCATCCCATGTAGAAGCTTGGAGTTACAATCGTTTCCCTTCCTCCCTGAACATCAGTATCAAAAAACTTTCTATTATCCTTTTGTTCCGATCATGTATTCACTATTTCTATCCTGTCATATGTCTTTTCTTTTTTTCTTTTTTTCTTTTATTTTCTCCTTATTCTTTTCCCTTCCCCTCCGTTCCCTTACTTCCTCTTCTTTTTCTCCATTCATTTCGTTAATTTTCCTTTTATTTCAAGCTCTTCAGTTATTTATATGACTTGTCTACTCTCTCTCTCTCTCTCTCTCTCTCTCTCTCTCTCTCTCTCTCTCTCTCTCTCTCTCTCTCTCTCTCTCTCTCTCTCTCTCTCTCTCTCTCTCTCTCTCTCTCTCTCTCTCTCTCTCTCTCTCTCTCTCTCTCTCTCTCTCTCTCTCTCTCTCTCTCTCTCTCTCTCTCTCTCTCTCTCTCTCTCTCTCTCTCTCTCTCCATCAAAAACTCAAATCTCTCTATTTTCTTTTAGTTTCGATCCACTAAACCATTATTTCCCTCACAACATCAAAACCTCTCCTCAAAACCTCACTCGTTGCCTATATAATCTTTCCCCTTCCCTTTCTTTTTCTTTCTTTCTCTAAACTTATTTCACCTTCATTTCAATTCCTTTTCCTTCCATTCACCTCCCTTCTTTCTATTTTCCTTTATTTCCTATCCGCTATATTTCTACCTTCCCTGTCATATTTTACCTTCATTTTAATTCCTTTTCCTCCCATTCACTTCCCTTCTTTCTATTTTCATTCAGTTCCTATCCGCTATATTTCTACCGTCCCTGTCGAAGTCCCACCGCACCGCCATCCCTCTCTCTCCTTCCCTCGCCCTCCTCCCCACGCCAAGGAACGTCTCAGGAAACACAGACTTATGGCGGGAAACGCAATTAAACGCCCAGCCGATCATTTCTCGCCCGTCAAAACTGTGGATGTGACCCGAGTGAGGAACGGCAGTTATAGACCACCACCACCACCACCACCACAAACAACAACAACAACACTATCACCACCATAGCCACAACCATACAATCACCATCTCAACCATCATCACCACCACCACCACCACCACCCGTAAATCTACCACACTGTTAAAGGTCACTTACAAACACTATATTCCTAACTAACTTTACCAATAGCACTAACACCACATTGCTAACCTTATATTAACCACTTCTGTCGCTTCTATCCTGCTACATCCCAAAATTGACCTCTCTTTCGGCAACCTCTTTTGATCCTTTTTTGTAGGAGCAGCGAGTGGCGGGCTTTTTTTTATTATTGTTTCCTTTTTTTGTGCCCTTGAACTGTCTCCTTTGTTGTTGAAAAAAGTTAACTACTAAAGCAGTCTCACCACTAACTACCTACCACTTAACCACCACTAACACCAATTGCAGGTCTACAATAACTGCTACGATATTCAGACCACTGACGGGCGCTCTCTCAACCACCACCATCACCTCTAACCTGATGCTACACTACAGTTAAGTACTACAACATTAACACTACTTGCTGACCCCTTTCATCACTCTCCTCACCTTCTATATCATTATTAACAGCCCTAATTAACAACCTTCACGTGTTCCCTTATACCTGTCACCTGCCTCGCTGTACCTGCTCCTGTATTTTGAGTTTATTTTATTTACTTTTTTTGTTTTGGCTTCATCTTTTGTTGTGTGTGTCTTGTGGTGTTGCTGATGGTGGTGCTTGTGGTGGTGGTGGTGGCCGCTTGCTGGTCCACGCGAATATTTAATTATGATAAGACATGAGTGCTTGATGTTCTTATCGTTATTTTTCTCTTACTGTTTATCACGTTAGAGAGAGCAATGGTGGTGATGGTAGTAGTAGTAGTAGTAGTAGTAGTAGTAGTAGTAGTAGTAGTAGTAGTAATAGTAGTAGTAGTAGTTAGTAGTAGTAGTAGTAGTAGTAGTCAAAAGAAGAAGAAGAAGAAAAAAAATACTAATACTAATAATAATAATAAAAAGAAGAAGAAGAAGAAGAAGAAAAAGAAGAAAAAGAAAAAGAAGAAGAAAAAGAAGAAGAAGAGAAAAAAGAACAAAAATAATACAAGAATAATAATAACAAGAACAATAATAAAATGCTAAAAATAACAATAATAAAATACTACTAACAATAATAACAGTAACAATAGGAAAAAGACTCTTCACCAACCACCACCACCACCACCACCACCACCCCATAATGGCCGCTCTTTCATTCCCTCCCCGGTGCAGTGCGGCGGGCGAGGGGCGGGGGGCAGGCAGGCAGGCAGCGGCGGCGCCCCACGTTAGACAGGAATAGGAGTTGCGTGCGACGGGGAGGTTTTTCGCGTTAAATAGAAGTTTCCCTGGTTAAGAGTGTTTATGGGCGGCCGCGAGTCACCGGGCTTTACCGCGGCGGGTCTGACCTCCGCGTTTTATTTTAACTTCGCCGCCACAAAGAATTCCCGTGGTTCTGTGTTTGGCCGGTGTGTGTGTGTGTGTGTGTGTGTGTGTGTGTGTGTGTTGGGGTTGTCTTCTTGGGTCACTGCAAGTCACTGAAGGTTATGTGGGAGAGGTAGATTAACTCAGCATTCTCATACGCTCCCACCTCTCACATCAGCTGTTTCCAAAGGCCAATGAGTGTGTTTCTAAGTTCACGGTACAGAGAAAAGATCAGATTACCACTAGGGTCATACAGGTACCCGTGGAAATCCATAGAAATCCTACGAAAGTTGGAAAGTTTCGTTTAGTCGGCGCAACATCTGTGGTCATATGCCGGCAAATCCTACGAAAGTCTTGTCGGATGTGTGTCCCTGGGCGCCTAAATGTTTAAGAATATGGACTTTTGTGTTTCCGAGAATGGTAGTTTCGTGGAGTCTGCTAGTTGTTACGAGGGTACGTTTTGTGTTATGTTATTTGCTAATGTGTGATGCGTTTTGGTTGGCGTCTTCTCCGCGGTCCATTGCAAGTCACTTCAGCTTATGTGGGAGGAGAAGCGTATAGTGTTTCCGAGAATAAAGGGTTCGTTTACTCATATAGTCAATGCGAGAGTACGTAGTGTTTTGTGCTCTGTTGGTGGGCGATGCGTGCTTGGAGTCGTCTTCTTGGGCACTGCAAATCACCGTAGCTTATGTGTGAGGGGCATCTTAGTGTCTCCGAGGATAAAGTGTTCGTTTACTCTGATAGTCAATGCGAGAGTACGTTGTGTTCTGTACTTTGCTGGCTTGTGATGCGTGTTTGGAGTCGTCTTCTTGGGCACTGCAAATCACCGTAGCTTATGTGTGAGGGGCATCTTAGTGTCTCCGAGGATAAAGTGTTCGTTTACTGATAGTCGATGCGGGAGTACGTTGTGTTCTGTACTTTGCTGGCTTGTGATGCGTGTTTGGAGTCGTCTTCTTGGGCACTGCAAATCACCGTAGCTTATGTGTGAAGGACAGCTTAGTGTCTCCGAGGATAATGGGTTCGTTTACTCATATAGTCAATGCGAGAGTACGTAGAGTGTTATGTCCTCTGTTGGTGAGCGATAAGTGTTTGGAGTCCTCTTAGATGGGCATTAAAAGTCCCTAGGTTATGTGGGAGGGATAGTTTTGTGTTTCCGAGGATAATGGGTTCGTTTACTCTTATAGTCGATGCGGGAGGACGTATTGGGTCGTATTATGAAACATTTAGCCGCCCAAGTACACATATTTGACAAGGCTTTCGTAGGAGTTGTGGGCATTTCCAGGGGTAGTTTTATGACCCTGGTGGTAGTCTGACCCTTCTTCTGTACCGTGAACCTAAAGAAACACGCATTAGAACCCGATTGATCCCCTCTTTGACCTTTAGAAATAGCTGATATGAGAAGCGAGTGTCTTATAAAACCAACCATGTGTTTTGTGTTTGACCTGCTGTGCGATGTGTGTTGGTTGGGGTCATCTTCGGGGAGTAAGGCAAGTCACCCTAGGAAGAGTACCAGCGTAGTGTCTCCGAGGATACAAGGTTCGTTTACTCTGTTAGTCAGGGCAAGAGTACCTAACTGAGTGCTGGGCTGTGCAAGGGTTGGATGCCTGACAATTTATGCGCGGGGGTACTACGAAAGCTTAGCTGATGCGAGGGTAGATATACAGTTTACGTGAGGGTTCGCGGATCTTAAGTTCAAGCGAGACCACTGTGACATTTTATGGGAAAGTAGGGCGACAGTTTGGCTTCAGAGAGTAATAAAGTTGCATCCTGGGGCGTGTGTGTGTCTGTGTGTGTCTGTGTGTGTGTGTGTGAGGGGTTGGGCAGCTATATAGTGACGCTGCCTTAATACATACGTTTCCCTATATTTTCTACTGCTATTATCAAAACTCCATTATCATTTGACTTTTATATGGTCCTACGAATTCCTGTGCGTTGTTGAGGTCTTGTACAACCTTGAGAGTTATCGTAAAGCACTTCACTTCCCGTCTGCCTCCCTTATATCCGACTAATTTATACATAAGAACATAAGATCGTAAGAGTCCCATTACATCCTATTAATTTATACATAAGAACATGAGATCATAAGGAGTCTGCAAGTGGCCGGTAGCTCTATATAAGACAGCTCCTGTAAACCAAACCCAATAGATCAAAGGCTTTAAGAATGGACAGTGTATCGAGAATTATTTTGTCTCGCATGCTGGTAATTTATACATAAAAAAACATAAGAACAAAAGGAGTCTGCCGGTAGCTCTATATATGACAGCTCCTGTAAACCAAACCCGATAGACCAAAGGCTTTAGTATAAACATCCACAAAATCGCTCCTATAATCACTACCGGTAACTATTATATCCCTAACGCCTTTTATCTGATCCTTGTCACTCTTATCTGCTACGTTCTCCACTGATAAGGTAACTAGCTTAATTAAAACGACTCGAAATTGACTTCTCTTTCGGCCACCTCTTTTGATTCGCTTTTTTTAGGAGCAGCGAGTAGCGGGCTTTTTTTATTTATTGTTTCCTTTTTTTGTGCCCTTGAGCTGTCTCCTTTGTTGTAAGAAAAAAAAAAATGGCTAATCTTTTCCACTATCTCCGTCACCCGAAAGAGTAGTAACTTAACACCATTGATCCCTATTTTTGTCCCGTCTCTTCTTATCTGCCATGCTATCCACTGTTATAGGTAGCTAACTTCACTAACAGGATCATCTGACTAACCTTTCCTTCTAACTCCTCCTCGCGAACGAGTTAAAAGGCTCCACCGATCCCTGTTTTTGTCCTGTCTCTTCTTATCTGTCATGCTATCCACTGTTATAGGAAGAAGCCTAACGATAATCTCATCTCATCTCCTCCACCGATCCCTGTTTTTGTCCTGTCTCTTCTTATCTGTCATGCTATCCACTGTTATAGGAAGCTAACTTCACTAACACGATCATCTGACTAGCCTTTCCTTCTAACTCCTCCACGCGAACGAGTTAAGAGGCTCCACCGATCCCTATATTCGTCCTGTCTCTCCTTATCTGCCACGCTCTTCACTGTTATAGGTAGCTAACTTCACTAACACGATCATCTGACAAACCTTTCCCTCTAACTCCTCCTCGCGAACGAATTAAAAGGCTCCAATGATCCCAATATTAGTCCTGTCTCTCCTATCTGCCACGCTTCCCACTGCTGTAACTACCCAAACTAATGGAACCATCTTACCATCTGATCCATCCTTCCCATACCCTCCGTCATGCAAAGGAGATTCAGATGTTCAGATTTTATGTACAGAAATCGAGGGGGAGCTACAAAGAAGGGGAGGGGGCAGGATACAGATACGGACACACAGAAAATACGAGAAGAAATATAAACACTAATAAATAAATAAACACTCCTGGCAGCTATGGTGGATGTTAGGGTCTTCGCAGGCCATCACAAGGAGCCTCTCGGGGTTACCAAGGCACTGAGAGGCTGAGGTGGAGAGATACAAGGCCATAGTCTTCAACATTTCAGCGCCCAAGGACACAAGGGTTTCTTAGGTGTTGTGAGGGGCATTTCCATGGGTAGTTTTATAACCCTGGTGATAGTTTGACAAGGCCTCTGTACCGTGAACGTGAAAACTCATGAGAACGCGTTTAACCCTCATTTTTGGGCTTTGGAAATAAGTGATGTGAAAGGCGAAAGCGTCGAAGAATATCAACTAATAGAGATCCCGATAAGAAAACTCTCCCGCGGTGTTTCTGCGTAAGTACCGAAACCTCCAAGGGACAATGGGCCGGAGATGAGCACCGCCGTCACGCGCAGCTATAGCGTATACTCCCATCATTACTTGCTCCCAACTTTACCTAATCCACTCGTGTCGGTGACCTTGGGGTGGCATGCGGAGAGACTCAGACTAAATAAGGAGTTACAAGGAGACGGTTCTCTGGAAAAGCGTGGAGCCGTTTATACAAGTTACCGTTGCCAGATTCTCGTCCTCAGAGCATTGTATTCTCCGGCTTCTGACCCATAACTATTGCCAAGAAACACCGATCATCAACCATTTTAACAATAACTATATATGAAGTCAGTTATTGGGGTGGAGGAGACAGGTTTTGGCTCTGAAATCGGGAAACATAAGAGGCTGAGTAGGACAGTCTGGCACCGCTGGTACAAGGAGGGGGCGTGTCTGTCAGCCCGCCTCGCTTGGGTAAACTTCCTGAAATACCAAGGAGTGGAGGGGCGCACACACTCTATTGCTGGCTCACTGTCTTTGGCGTTGATGACTAACACGCGGCGCAGAAATCCTGGAAAAATGCCTTGAAAAAATGCTTGCGAGTGCTTGAAGTCAGTCAGGAAGTAAACATGCAGGTCTTTACATTCTTTTCACGAGAAAGACGATGAACAGTAAAGGAAAGACGTTTACCACACACACACACACACACACACACACACACACACACACACACACACACACATCGTATACCCTTCCTAAACAACACCAACCCAACACACACACAAAAAAACGTACCGGCAAACACCCACAAGCCCACCCACACACCCACACACCCACACCCACACCCACACACACACACACACACACACACACCCACACCCACACATTATCCTCCCTCCTCCCCCCTCTCCTCACACACAAACACTAACCATTACAAATCATGAATCACACAAAAGAAGAAACACAGACACAAGTAACCTTTCGCCTTTCCCACGCACCCTCTCCTCCTTCTCCTCCTCCTCCTCCTCCTCTCTCCCCCCACACGTCAAAGAGGCCCAGACAGACCAACGCGGCGAGACACGGCATATTATGGGCCCTTAGTGACTCCAGTTCTATAGTCGTCGAATGGAATTGTATTTTGGGAAGTGTCTGAACCAATGCAGCTTCTGAACGCCTCTGACTTGAACAGACGAATATTGAGACGACGAGTATATAGATGAATAGAATAAATAAATAAATAAATGAAAAAGAAAATCGACATAAATTGAAATAAATCGAAATGAATTGAAGGTTTTTGAGATTCCGAAAATTAATATATAAGTGAATGAATAAATAATAAACAAAATATTCAAATAAATCAAATGCCAGACAATTTAATAAAGATTGAGAGAGAGAGAGAGAGAGAGAGTCAGCAAAATCTGTAGTGATGACAAGGTAGGGTACGTGTTTAGATCTCTCTCTCTCTCTCTCTCTCTCTCTCTCTCTCTCTCTCTCTCTCTCTCTCTCTCTCTCTCTCTCTCTCTCTCTCTCTCTCTCTCTCTCTCTCTCTCTCTCTCTCTCTCTCTCTCTCTCTCTCTCACACACACACACACACACACACACACACACACACACACTCTGCAGGCCGCCGCCCGCCGCCGCTAAACACTGCAACACCTTCATTAGCACGGAATAAATAGAATCATGAAGCATAATCAGTGGTCATTACAGCGCGGTGTAAACAGATAAATCCAGTTAAGGGCCGCGGCTTCCCAGGGGTCATATTCTGTGAAACATTTCGGCGCCCAAGCTCACATATTTGACAAGGCTTTCGTGGGGGGTTTTGGGGGCATTTCCAGAGGTAGTTTTATGACCCTGGTGGTAGACTGACCCTTCTTCTGTACCATGAACCTGAAAGAACTCATTAGAACCCGATTGATCTCTTCTTTTTGACCTTTGGAAATGGTTGATATAGGACGCGGAACACTTCACCGCTAACATGTTCACATTTGATAGGTTTTCGTGGGAGTTTGGGGCATTTCCAGGGGTAGTTTTATGACCCTGGTGGTAGACTGACCCTTCTTCTGTACCATGAACCTGAAAGAACTCATTAAAACCCCAATGATCTTTTTATTTTGACCTTTGGAAATAGTTGATATGGGAGATGGAAGCGTCTGAGTATACCGACTCTGAAGGACCCTCCAACCCGCCGGTCCAGGTAACTCCGCCGCGCCGTCCTACTAAATATCTCACGGAGGAGCATTAGGTTAAGTTTGCTCTTCATCCGTTTAAGCTTCGTTGGTCACCGCGTCAAGGGAAGGGAGGGAGGGAGGGAAAGAGGCGAGGACATATAGGCGCAGTGATAGAGGCGTGATAGGGTCGTGTATCATAAGACATTTCGCCGCCCAAGAACACATATTTGACAAGGCTTTCGTGGTAGTGTGACCCCTCTGTACCATGAACCTACAAGGCTTTCGTAGGAGTTGTAGGCATTTCCAGTAGTAACTTTATGACCCTGGTGGTAGTGTCTTCCTTCTTCTGTACCTAAAGAGTTGTAGGCATTTCAGGGTAGCTGTAGGAGTTGTAGGCATTTCCAGCAGTAGCTTTATGACCCTGGTGGTAGTGTGACCCTTCCTCTGTACCATGAACCTAAAGAAACATACATTTGACAAGGCTTTCGTAGGAGTTGTAGGCATTTCCAGGAGTAGTTTTATGACCCTGGTGGTAGTGTGACCCTTCCTCTGTGCCGTGAACCTAAGGAAACACTCTTTAGAACCCGACTGACCCCATCTTTGACCTTTGGAAACTGTTAATGTGAGAAGCGAAATACCAACCATAGAGACATAGATAGGAAGGTTCAATAGACATACTTTGGTAGACATTGATATAGATTGAGACACAGACAGACAAGTATTTTTCCTGTTTTTCTCTGGTTATCTTTATATCTTTTTTTGTTTGTGTGTGTATGGGTGTGTCTGTCTATCTGTCTGTCTGTCTGTGTCTTTCTCTTTCTCTCCAACACACACACACACACACACACACACACACACACACACACACAGGTTCATAATGCATACTACCTCGCGCAAAACACAGACCCACCACCGACACAAACAGAAGGATTTGGCAAGGGAAAAAAATATCACGGACCTGGGCAGACGGAAAAGAGGTTGGTGGGACAGTGGAAGGGAGCTGGAAAAGGAGGAAAGGAACTGCGGATGGAAGAGAGAACTATGGGAGAGGGTGGGAACAGCTGATTGGGTGGGAATGAGAAGAAATTGTGGTGGAAAGGATTGGGAGGGGGAGCGGAACCGGGTTACAGAGAGAAGGGAAGGGAATGGAAGGAAAGGGAAGAGGAGGATATGGAAAACAAAGGATGGAAAAAAAAGAAGGGAAAGGAATGGAATGTGAGGGAAGGGATAGGAGAATGATATGTGAAGAAAAGGGAAGGAAGTTAGGGAAAGGTAAATAAAGGGGAAGGGAAGGGAGGGGAAGGGAGGGAAAGGGGAAGAAATGAAAGGCAAGATGAGGGAATAAAAGGAAATGGAAGGAAACAAAAGAGAAGGAAAAAGAAGTGGAGGGAAGGTGAAGGGGGCGGAGAGGAACGGAAGGGAAGGGATATGAAAGACAATGGAGAGAATGTAATGAAAGGAAATAGAAGGGAAAGAAAGGAAGGGAAGGGAAGGGAAAAAGAAGAGAAGGGAAGGGAAGGGAAAGGACGGAAGGGTAGGGGAAAGAAAGGGAAGGAAAGCGAAGGGATAGGAAGGAAATGGATAAGAAGGAAAGAATAGGGAACAGAAGGGAAAGGAAGATAAATGAAAATAAGGGAAAGGAAGGGAAGGAAAGAGAAGGGATGGGAAGGAAATGGATAAGAAGGAAAGAATAGGGAAGAGAAGGGAAAGGAAGATAAATGAAAACAAGGGAAGGGAAGGGAAGGGAGGGAAGGGTAGCTCGCAATAGTCAGCTGCCTCAAAACACCCCAAAACGAGTGATCACATTATGCCCTTCCCTCCTCTTTGCCTAACTGACATTACCATCAACACCATCAACACCATTACCATTACAAAATAGTGCAAGGCCTTCATCACCACCATCACCATCAACAACAACAACACTATTACGCCATTACGATTATTAACATTCCAAAATCATCATCATCATCATATATCTGTGGTCCACACCGTACTTTTCTCTCCAACAGGAGCAGCGATTAGCGGGCTTATTTTTTCCTCCACTCTCCCTTTCTTACCCTTTGAGTTGTGTTCTTTCCAGGAAAACAAATCAACATCGTTACCAGCATCAGTCCATTGCAATTATAACGGACAGACTAACGGGGACAAACGTTCTGACCAATAGTAAACAAATAGAACGCAGAAAACAGACACTTAACCTCTTGACTGCGAGTTTCCTACAAGAAGACATCACCAAGCTACAGGAATGGATCAAAAAGTGGCTGCTACAATTCAATGAGGAAAAATGTAAAGTCCTGCACCATGGGAGAGGATATCCAGCACACCAATACCACATGGGAAACACTCCACTATCCACCACAGAGACAGAGAAGGACTTGGGACTATATGTTACCAGGCTACCAATGAAGGGATATCCAGCATACCAATACCACATGGGAAACACTGCACTATCCACCACAGAGGCAGAGAAGGACCTGGGACTATATGTAACCAGGCTACCAGAGAAGGGGTATCCAGCACACCAATACCACATGGGAAACACTCCACTATCCACCACAGAGGCAGAGAAAGACCTGGGACTATATGTTACCAGGCTACCAGTGAAGGGATATCCAGCACACCAATACCACATGGGAAACACTCCACTATCCACCACAGAGGCAGAGAAAGACCTGGGACTATATGTTACCAGGCTACCAGTGAAGGGATATCCAGCACACCAATACCACATGGGAAACACTGCACTATCCACCACAGAGGCAGAGAAGGACCTGGGAGTGTATGTTACCAGGCTACCAGTGAAAGGCAAATCCGTGCCAATCGCAGCGGACGGGTTAAGGCAGACAAATCCACAAAACAAAGAAACGAAACTGAATGAAAACTTAAGACAGACAAAATATAAAAGAAATAATGCGCATAGACCAACACAAACAGACAAACAGACAGCAATACAAACACTATCGAATCATATAATACAGACATCAAAACGAGGTAAGCAAAAGAAAATGAGACACAGAAACACACATTAAAAAAACAGCTGATTCGAACCACAACAAAAGCATCATAAAAGAGAGGGAATGAGTAAAGAAAACAACAAGGGGATTAGAAGGGAAGAAAAGATGAGGAAATAGAAAACGAGGGCTCAAAAAAAAGAAGGGAAGGGGAGGGAAGGAAAGGGAATGGAAGAGAAGGGAAGAGAAGGGAAGGACGTTAAGGGAAGGTAAATAAAAGAGAGAGGAAGAAAGCAAAAAGAGAGAGACAAAAAATAAATAAGAAAAACAGTTTGATAATTCTCTCTCTCTCTCTCTCTCTCTCTCTCTCTCTCTCTCTATCTATCTATCTATCTATCTCAATCTTTAAAAAAATTAAAAAATAAGCAGAAAACACACCCACACCCACACACACAAACACACACACACAAACACCCACACCCACACACACACACACACACACACACACACACACACACACACACACACACACACACACACACACACACACACACACACACACAAACACCCACACACAAACACAACCACCCACACCCACACACCCACACACCCACACACACAAACACACACACACACACACACACACTAACACATCACATATCTACTCTACATACAGATACACAAACCAGACACATAATAACAGACAAAGACAATGAAAAAAAATGCAGTTTAATAATCCTCCAGCTAGACATAAAAGAGGACAAAAAAAAAACAGGCAGAAAACACACAAACTCTTTCAAACCACACGATAAAAACGGGAACCAGACGCGTAGAAAAAAAAAGAGAGAGAGAATGACACACGAACACACACACAAAAGAAACGGATTACTCTTCCATTGGAGCGATAAAGTTGACTTATAAATGCGACAAAGACAAATAAAATCGAGCAAACAAATACAAACAGCAACAAATCACACAATATATTTAGACACCGTGACCAGACAGATGGGACGTAAGGGAAGGGATAGGAATGATAAGTTGAGAGAAGGAAAGGAAGGTAAGGGAAGGTAAATAAGGGTAGGGAAGGGAAGGGAAGGGGAAGGAAGGGGAGGAAATGACATGAAAAGATAGGCAGGGATATGAGAGGAAGGGAAGGGAAAGGAAAGGGAAGGGAAGAAAATGACATTGAAAAGGGAGGCAAGGAAATGAAGGGAAGGGAAAGGAAAGGAAAGGGGAGGGAAAGGAAGAAAATGACATTGAAAAGGGAGGCAAGGAAATGAAGGGAAGGGAATGGAAGGGAAAGGAAAGGAAAGGGAAGGGAAGAAAATGAAATGAAAAGGGAGGCAAGGAAAGGAAGGGAAGGGAAAGGAAAGGAAAGGAAGCGAATGGAAGAAAAGGAAAAGAAAAGGAAAGGAGATGAAGTAAGGGAAAGGGAAGGGAAAGGAGGGAAAAAAAATATAAAAAATTGAGTTTTTGTCTGTCTGTCATTCTGTTTCTTACGCGTCTGGTGTCAGGATCTGTTTTACGTGATTTGTTAGTGAGTGTGTGTTCTCTCTCTCTCTCTCTCTCTCTCTCTCTCTCTCTCTCTCTCTCTCTCTCTCTCTCTCTCTCTCTCTCTCTCTCTCTCTCTCTCTCTCTCTCTCTCCCCCCATGCCTCTCACTTCTTCCCTCTCAATTATTCTCTCCCTCTCTTCGTGTCCCATTCCCTATCTCTCCCCTCTCCCTCTCAATCCCTCTCTTCGTCCCTTCCCAACAGTCAACCTATCAGAACCAATGAGCAAAAAAGGGCAAGTTCTGATTGGTCCTTCGTAAGCTCTTTTTTTGTCCTGACGCGGCGTGACCCTGAACAAGAACACACTGAGAAAAACGCCTCACACACACACACACACACACACACACACACAGACACACACACACACAAGAAGAGTACACAGTATTTACGCGTCCTTCCCAGCATAATAATAATAGTAGAGGGGGTAATTGCTCTCTCTCTCTCTCTCTCTCTCTCTCTCTCTCTCTCTCTCTCTCTCTCTCGCGCCGGAAAACACGTTCCCTGCATGCTTAATTAATCCCCGTGGCCGCTGTTCGCCGCTCCTGTGTCACGGCTAATGTATATTCTCTCGACACAAGCTTTCTCGGGGCGCGCTTCGGATTGACAGCGGCGTCCGTCACCTCCGATCAATTTACAGCTTCATAAGGCCGTGTAGCGTGCCTCCAGCCTCCCGCGCCTCACTCGCCGGGAGAAAGACGGAGAGGCGAGCGGGGCATGGACGAGAATATATGACTGGTGGTTCAGGGGGCTTCCTAACGTGAGCAGCCAGCAACTTGTTATTATTGGGACAGTGCAGGTCTTAATATTATCATTACTGTTGTTGTTTATATCATCGTCCTCCTCCTCCTCCTCCTTCTCCCCCTAAGTGGCTATCTGGTTCCCCTTCTCTTATCTCTTTGTTCTATATTTCCTTTCTACCCTTATCTCTTCTAGTATTATCTCTTTCTATTATCTCCCTTTCTTATTTTCTTTCATGTCCCTTTCTCTCACTTCTCTATCCTCCTCTAGTCTCTACGCTATTTTCCCATTTTTTATTTGTCTTTTTCCACTTATCTTCGTCTGGTGTTGTTCTTGTCTTCGATGCTAACAAAAAGGAAAGCCTCGACCGTCTCTGATGATAAACTTTGCGGCGCGTAATCAAAACAGAATCTTAGTGGAAGTATGGAGATCGCTGTTGCAGAAAAACTCGCGTCCTCTACATTGTCTGCGGTGCGCGATGAGCTTTTTCCTCGATGGCGTCCACGATGTAATCACGTTTTTGTGCTGTGTGCGTGAGTGTCTGGTCTGGGAGGAAGAGGAGCATGTGGGTGGGTGTGGGCGTAAGTGTGTGCGGGGGTCTCGTGTGGGTTATCTGTCTGCGTAATCCTGCATCAAGTGGGACTCAACAATGGGGTCTGCTTGGGTATGTTCGACTAAGGGTGTGTGCCTGTGGGTGGGTTGTCTGTCTGTCTACTGCTGGCTTTTGAGGGACGTGGCGAGGGGGGTCTGCTTGGGTATGTTCGACTTTGGGTGTGTGGCTGTGGGTGGGTTCTGTGCCTGTCTACTGCTGGCTTTTGAGGGCCGTAACGAGGGGGTCTGCGTGTGTGAGTGTGTGTGTGTGGGGGGGGGTCGTCTGTCTGTCTGTCTATCCCTGGCTCTTGTTAACCCCTTGCCTGTGGATTTCCTACCATTAGACCTCACCAAACCACAGTAATGGAGCAAAAAAGTGGCTGCTACAATTCAATAAAGAAAAATGTAATGTCCTGCACCTTGGGAGGGGATATCCAGCACACCAATACCACATGGGAAACACTCCACTACCCACCACAGAGACAGAGAAAGACCTGGGAGTGTATGTTACCAGGCTACCAGTGAAGGGATATCCAGCACACCAATATCACATGGGAAACACTTAGCCCACCACAGAGGCAGAGAAAGACCTGGGAGTGTATGTTACCAGGCTACCAGTGAAGGGATATCCAGCACACCAATACCACATGGGAAACACTCCACTACCCACCACAGAGGCAGAGAAAGACCTGGGAGTGTATGTTACCAGGCTACCAGTGAAGACCAAATCCGTGCCAATCGCAGAGGACGGGTTAAACTGCCTCTCTGCTATATATTACGCGCCTTCCATGTGCTATTACGTAAAGTTATCATTCCCTTATAATTTCTGATTTGTTTTTGGGTTATAACATTTTTATTTAACGTTCTATTTATCATTTATTTATCGATTCAATTATTTACTTTTTTGTTTATATATTTTTATTTTTTATTGAGTAGTGATTCTTTAGTCGTAGAAACTCAGCTCGCTCGATGCTCCAAGTCTTCAAATTTATCCTTAGTTAAAAAATTATATTGCGTTTTGGTGTTTTTTTAAATTTTCATAATCTTGCCGCTTCATGGACAACCGACTCTTGTATTTATTGTGATCTTTTCCTTAATATTACTCTATCATTACTTTACAATTACTCTATTACTTAGCGGGGTTTTCTTACTAGCGGACTTTTCTCTCAATAGCGGTCATTTTTTTTACTAACGAGCTATAATTTACAACCGGGCTCCTTTTTACTTATTTATTTTTGCCCTTGAGCTACTTCCTATACTGTGAAAAGAAAAAATCCTGCACTCGTATGAAAGTCCAATCAGCCTCCGACCCCGAGCTGAAAGAAGTCACGCCGAGAAGCCAACTTCCGTCATCGCCAAATTCATGTTACACGCAAACTTGGGAACTCGGGCAAACTTGGAGGCTCGCGAACCTGACTCAGACCTCGGCGCCGCCACCCACACGAGGACACGAGGAAAAGAATCGGACGGTATTCTCAGACGATTCCGCCTCTCGTATCAACTACTTCCCAAGGCCACGAAGGAGATTAGTCGGGTTCTAATGAGTGTTTCTTACGTCCATGGTACAAAAACCGCTTCAGACTATCACTCGACCCATAAAACCTCACCTGGAAATGACCAATCGGATTCTCATGAGTGGTTGTTTAGGTTCATGGTAAAGAAGAACGGTCAAACTACCACCAGGGTCATAAAACTACACCTGGAAATGACAAGTTAGGTTCTCATGAGTGTTTCCTAAGGTTCATGGGACAAAGAAAGGGTCACCCTATCACTAGACCTACAAAACCACCCCTGGAAATGGCCAAAACTCCTACGAAAGCCTTGTCAAATGTGTGTGTCCTTGGGTGCCGAAATACTTAAGAATCCCTCTGAAAACGCGGCCGCCCCTGAGAGCCGGCCAGCCAGAGGGACTTCAACGGTGCCAGGCCTTTAAGCAACAACAGTAGTACAGGTTAGTGTGTGTGTAAGAATTCCGTCCCATAAGTCTGTGTCGTCATCGGGGGTATGTTTGCTTACTAGAGAAGGCAGGGTTTGCGGTACCTGCTCGTCCGTGTCTCAATTTCTTTTTTTCCTTTTCCTTCTCCTTTTTTCTTTCTTTTCCTTTTCCTTGTTATTTTTTTCTTCCTTATAATTCCACTGGATCCTACTCTTTCTTTTCCTGCTTCGTTTTTTTTTCCTCCACCTCCTCCTCCTCCTCCATTTTTTCCTTTCCCTCCTCCACTTTCACTTTTTTTTCCTCCCTTCTCCTCCTCCTTCTCCTCTTCTTCCTCTTCTTGTCATCCTCCTCCTGCTTCCTTTTTCCTCTTCATATTCCTCCTCTTTTTATCAATCTTCTTTCCCTTTGTTTCACTCTTTTACTTCTCTTTTTATTCTTCTTTCAACTCTTCTTTTCTTTCTAAGCTCCTCCACCTCCATCTCCTCCTCCTCCTCTTCCTCTTTCCTCCTTTACTTCCTTGTGTCGCTTTTAAAGATCATAAACATTTTTCATCTCTTTTCTGTAAATCCTTCCCCTCTACATCCTTCTCCTCCTCCTCCTCCTCCTCCTCCTCTACTTCCTTGCGTCTTTTTACATACATATCACAGTTTTCTTCTCCTTTCTTTCCTCTTTCCTCCTTTATTTCCTTGTGTCGCTTTTAAAGATCATACACATTTTTCATCTCTTTTCTGTATATCCTTCCCCTCTACATCCTTCTCTTCCTCCTCCTCCTCCTCCTCCTCTACTTCCTTGCGTCTTTTTACATACATATCACAGTTTTCTTCTCCTTTCTTTCCTCTTTCCTCCTTTATTTCCTTGTGACGCGTTTACAGATCATACACATTTTTCTTTTCTCTTCTGTATATTCTTCCCTTCTACATCCTTCTCTTCCTCCTCCTCCTCCTCCTCCTCTACTTCCTTGCGTCTTTTTACATACATATCAAACTTTTCTTCTCCTTTCTTTACATCGCTCCCTCCCTTCCTTCCTACATGCACACTTCCCCTCTTCATCACAGTTTTTCCCACATCCCTTCCCGGCTGAGGCAAAAGACGAGGGAAAGAAGGAATAACAAAAGGCCGCAAAAAGTAACGGAAAGAGTTACAGAAAGAGAGTCAAGAGTCAAGCTAAATGTTGTTAGGGCAGCGAGGAGGCAAACATTGACAGCCTTAACTTTCTGCACCTCAAGAGGGAAAGGAGGAAAAAAGTTTAAAAGAGCAGAAAATAGCAGAAAAAATATCTAACTTCCAAGATAAAGAAAATAACTCGTAAGGAAAGAAAAAATAATCCCTTCCGTAAACAGTGCTCTCTCTCTCTCTCTCTCTCTCTCTCTCTCTCTCTCTCTCTCTCTCTCTCGAGGGGTGAAGCGACAGAGAGAGAGAGAGAGAGAGAGAGAGAGAGAGAGAGAGAGAGAGAGAGAGAGAGAGAGAGAGAATGAAGAAAACAAGAAAATATGCGGAAAGGAAGGAGAGAAGTTAGACAAAAAATGTGAATTAAAAATAAAAAGCAAAAAAATATAGGAAGAGGAAAAAGAAGAAGAGGAGGAGAAGCAGAGGAAGAAGAGGAAGAAAAATAAGAAGAAAAAAAATATGATGGAGAAGAACAAGAAGCATAAGAAAAGAAAAAGAAGAAAAAAGAAGAGGAAGAGGAAGACCAGAAACAAGTATACGGAAAAGAAAATGAAGAAAAAAATATGAACGAATGAAAAGACACAAAGAAAACCGTCAAGGGAAAAAAAACACTAAAGAAAATAAAGAAAATAAAGAGAAAATAGAGAAAGTTACGGTGGAGAGATTACAAGTTCTGCCGCACGACGAAAAACAAAAACAGAAAAAAACGACAAGAATAACGAAAGGGAAAACTTATAATAGGAAAAAATGGCTAATGTGTTATTGAGGAAGACTCTCTCTCTCTCTCTCTCTCTCTCTCTCTCTCTCTCTCTCTCTCTCTCTCTCTCTCTCTCTCTCTCTCTCTCTCTCTCTCTCTCTCTCTCTCTCTCTCTCTCTCTCTCTCTCTCTCTCTCTCTCTCTCTCTCTCTCTCTCTCTCTCTCTCTCTCTCTCTCTCTCTCTCTCTCTCTCTCTCTCTCTCTCTCTCTCTCTCCCTCCCTTCCTCCATTTTCTCTATCCCTCCCTCCCTTCCTCTCTCCCTCTTCTCACACTCAGCCTCTAACCATTGCTCTCCTCCTCTTCCTCCTCTTCCTCCTCTTCCTCCTGCATATCTTTCTCTCCTTACCCTCCCCCTCCCTCGACTCTACCCTATTCTCCCTTCCTCTCCTCTCCCTTCCTCTCCTCATTTTCATTCTTTCTTTCTTATTTATAGAGTCCCTCCCCCTCCCTATTCTCCCTCCCTCTTTCCCTCCCTCCCTCCGTCTTTCATCACCACTACCACCATGATCACCATATACCCCTCCAATACCACCACCACCACCACCACCACCACCATCAGGCAACTTTGATCACTAAAAGGAAGATCCATTTCCATTTTTCTCCTCAGAGTCTTATTTCATCGCTGGCCGCCACTCAAGACCTCCGGGGCATTTTACTCCAGACTTTACATTTTATGCCTCCAAGTTTTGCACGAGGGGGAGAAGGGGAGAGAAGGTGGGGAGAGAAGAGGCTTGTATGGATGAGAGGAATGATAGAGAAATGGATAGTGAAGGGAGAGAGGTCGGAAAGGGAGGGGGAGGAAAGGGAGGGTATGGGAAGAAGGGAGGAAGGGAGTAGAGGGGAAGGGATGACAGGGGAAGGGAGAGAGGGGAAAGGAAGGGTGGGTAAAGGGAATGTATGGGAAAGGGGAGGGGTATAGGGGAGGGGAGATAGAGGGCATATAGATGAGAAGGGGGGAGGCAAAAGGAGGGGGTGAGGGTGTATATGGGAGTAAGGGAGAATAAGGGAAGGGAGATAAGGGGGAGGGAGAGAGAAGGGGGAGAGGAAGAAGACATGTATTGGAAAAAAGAAGAATGGGAGTATAGAAGAAAAGGGAGGGAGAGGAGGAAGGGAGAACAGGGGAAGGGAGAACGGGAAAGTAAATAAGGGAGGAAGGGAGAGAGGGAGAGAAAAATAGGGGAACAATGGGAGGAAGAAGAAAGAAAGGGAGATAGAGGAAGAGGAAGGGTAGAGAGGAGAGAAGAGGCAATCGTAAGAGGAAGGGAGAACAGGGGAAGGGAGAATGGAAAAATAAATAAGGGATAAAGGGAGAGAGGGAGAGAAAAATAGGGGAACAAATGGGAGGAAGAAGAAAGAAAGGGAGATAGAGGATGAGGAAGGGTAGAGAGGAGAGGAGAGGCAATCGTAAGAGGAAGGGAGAACAGGGGAAGGGAGAATGGGAAAATAAATAAGGGAAGAAGGGAGAGAGGGAGAGAAAAATAGGGAGACATATAGGAGGAAAAAGAAAGAAAGGGAGATAGAGGAAGAGGAAGGGTAGAGAGGAGAGAAGAGGCAATCGTAAGAGGAAGGGAGAACAGGGGAAGGGAGAATGGAAAAATAAATAAGGGAGGAAGGGAGAGAGGGAGAGAAAAATAGGGGAACAAATGGGAGGAAGAAGAAAGAAAGGGAGATAGAGGAAGAGGAAGGGTAGAGAGGAGAGAAAAGAATGGAGGAGAGGGAGAAGAGGCAATCGTAAGAGGAAGGGAGAACAGGGGAAGGGAGAATGGAAAAATAAATAAGGGATAAAGGGAGAGAGGGAGAGAAAAATAGGGGAACAAATGGGAGGAAGAAGAAAGAAAGGGAGATAGAGGAAGAGGAAGGGTAGAGAGGAGAGAGAAAAGAATGGAGGAGAGGGAGAAGAGGCAATCGTAAGAGGAAGGGAGAACAGAGGAAGGGAGAACGGGAAAATAAATAATGGATAAAGGGAGAGAGGGAGAGAGAAATAGGGAGACATATAGGAGGAAAAAGAAAGAAAGGGAGATAGAGGAAGAGGAAGGGTAGAGAGGAGAGAGAAAAGAAAGGAGGAAAGGGGAAGAAAGGGGAACAGGAGATGAAGGAAGGAGAGGTTTGGAAGATATAGAAAAGAGAAGGGAGGCGGGAGGAAGGGGGGAGAGAGAGGAAGGGGGAGATTAGGGAGGATATCAGTCATGCATTGGAATAAAAAGCCTGCATGGAAATCATATATAAGCCTATTCCTCTCTTTTCAATACACGATTAAATCCCTTATATGACTTAAAGGACCATATCAATCGTTCTAGGCATTCAGTTCCCTTCATAACTACCCCATTCTAACCTCATTCCTCCACAGCTCACTCATACATTCTTCATTCAACTTAAACGCTTCCTGATCCTTTAAATATACGCTCAGATTCCTTATTTGACGTTGGACTATTTCTCATTCCTGGCATTCAATTCCCTTCATACCTTCCTCTTACTAACCTCATTCCTCCACAGCTCACTCATACCCTCTTCATTCAACTTAAACGCTTCCTGATCCTTTAAATATACGCTTAGATTCCTTATTTGACGTAAAGGACACTCTATTCCTCATTCCTGGCATTCGATTCCCTTCATATCTTCCTCTTACTAACCCCATTCCTCCACAGCTCACTCATACCCTCTTCATTCAGTTTAAACGCTTCCTGATCCTTTATATATACGTTTAGATTCCCTATTTGACGTAAAGGACACTCTATTCCTCATTCCTGGCATTCAATTCCCTTCATACCTTCCTCTTACTAACCTCATTCCTCCACGACCCTCTATTATCCTTCTTCAATCAGAGCAGAAGATTCTATAAACTCTCCCAATCCCTTTATATATACGCTTAGATTCCTTATTTGACGTAAAGGACACTCTATTCCTCATTCCTGGCATTCGATTCCCTTCATACCTTCCTCTTACTAACCCCATTCCTTCACGACTCACTGTTATCCTTCTTCAATCAGAGCAGAAGATTCTATAAACTCTCCCGATCCCTTTATATATACGCTTAGATTCCTTATTTGACGTAAAGTACACTCTATTCCTCATTCCTGGCATTCAATTCCCTTCATACCTTCCTCTTACTAACCTCATTCGACTCACTTTTAACCTCTTCATTCATTGCTGGAAATAATATAAACGTTTTCCGATCCCTTTAGATACACGCTTAGATCCCCTATGGCAAGAAGGGCCGCAATTACTCTCCTCCCCTCTGGCATTGAATACTCTTTACTCTTTACTCGCGCGGTCCATCCATCTCTCCTCCCCTGCCCTGCCCCATGGAGACGCTCTCGCCTTCCCTCTTCATCTCTCAGCTCCGCCCTTTAAACATATGGTTCTTTAATAAGCACGTCTTGTTCTGCCTTGCCATCGATAACAGCCATAAAGATATATCAGTTACGGTCTTTCTTACTTATATTTCTTCATCTTATTCTGTTCCTTCTTCTTCTGCTTTTTTCTTTTCCTTCTTTTACTTTCTTATAACGTGAAAGAAGGAAAGGGAAAGACAGAGAAGGGTAGAGAAGGGAGAGGAGGGAAAGAGAAAGGATGGGTAGGGAAGGGAAGGGAAGGGAAGGGAAAGGAAGGGAAGGGAAGGGAAGGGAAGGGAAAGATAGGGAAGGGAAGGAAAGAGAAAGGATGGAAAGGTTAGGGAAGGGAAGGGAAGGGAAAGGAAGGGAAGGGAAGAAAAGAGAAAGGATGGAAAGGTTAGGGAAGGGAAGGAAAGGGAAGGGAAGGGAAACGAAACGGATGGAATGGAAAGGAAGGGAATGAAGGAGAAAGAAGTTTGAAGGAAGTGAAAGAAGAGAACATTGGTCAAGATAATGAGAAGGGAAGGGAAGGGAAGGGAAGGGCGAAAGAGTCTGTAAGAAGGGCTGGAAAGTTTCAAACGCGTATAAAACTTGTCTGTGAACTGCACCTGCTCCATGGTATAGTAGAGAGAGGAGGAGGAGGAGGAGAAGAAAGGAAGAAGGAAGGAAGGAAGAAAGGAAGACGACGATGATGATGATGATGATGATGATGACGAGGACGCTAAGTTACCAACACTGTCAAAAACTTGCTTGTAATGTCCACCAACTCTATAGGGAAGGGAAGGAGAGATGGACGGACGAGCGAGTTAAGAGCAAAAAGTATTCAATGCCAGAGGGGGAGGAGAGCAATCACGTCCCTTCCTTCCAGAGGGGATCTAAACGCGTATTTGAAAGGGATCGGGAAAGGTTTATAATATTTTCAGCGCTGAATGAAGAGGTTTTGAGTGAGTAGTGAAGGATTGAGGCTAGTATGAGGAAGGAATGAAGGGAATCGAATGCCAGGAATGAGAAATAGTGTCCTTTACGCCAAATAAGGAATCTAGGCGTATATATAAAGGGATCGGGAGAGTTTATACTATTTCCAGCGTTGAATGAAGAGGTTTTGAGTGAGTAGTGAGGGATTGAGGCTAGTATGAGGAAGGAATGAAGGGAATTGAACGCCAGGAATCAGAATTAGAGAGTCCTTTACGCCAAATAAGGAATCTAGGCGTATATATAAAGGGATCGGGAGAGTTTATAGTATTTCCAGCGTTGAATGAAGAGGTTTTGAGTGAGTAGTGAAGGATTAAGGCTAGTATGAGGAAGGAATGAAGGGAATTGAACGCCAGGAATGAGAAATAGAGTGTCCTTTACGCCAAATAAGGAATCTAGGAGTATATATAAAGGGATCGGGAAACTTTGTACTATTTCAAGCGTTGAATGAAGAGGTTTTGAGTGAGTAGTGAAGGATTGAGGCTAGTATGAGGAAGGAATAAAGGGAATCGAATGCCAGGAATGAGAAATAGAGTGTCCTTTACGCCAAATAAGGAATCTAGGCGTATATATAAAGGGATCGGGAGAGTTTATACTATTTCCAGCGTTGAATGAAGAGGTTTTGAGTGAGTAGTGAAGGATTGAGGCTAGTATGAGGAGAGAATGAAGGGAATTGAACGCCAGGAATCAGAAGTAGAGTGTCCTTTACGCCAAATAAGGAATCTAAGCGTATACATAAAGGGATCGGGAAACTTTGTACTATTTCAAGCGCCGAGTGAAGAGGTTAATAGTGAGTTATGGAGGAATGAGGTTAAGATGAGGAAGTTATGAAAGGAATTGAACGCCAGGAATGAGGAATAGAGTTTCGTTTACATCAAATTAGGAAGCTGCTTAACCGCTCTGCTGCGATTGGCACGGATATGGCCTTCACTGGTAGCCTGGTACCATACACTCCCAGGTCTTTCTCTGCCTCTGTGGTGGATAGTGGAGTGTTTCCCATGCGGTATTGGTGTGCTGGATATCCCTTCACTGGTAGCCTGGTAACATACACTCCCAGGTCTTTCTCTGCCTCTGTGGTGGATAGTGGAGTGTTGCCCATGTGGTATTGGTGTGCTGGATATCCCTTCACTGGTAGCCTGGTAACATACACTCCCAGGTCTTTCTCTGCCTCTGTGGTGGATAGTGGAGTGTTTCCCATGCGGTATTGGTGTGCTGGATATCCCTTCACTGGTAGCCTGGTAGCATACACTCCCAGGTCTTTCTCTGCCTCTGTGGTGGATAGTCGAGTGTTTCCCATGTGGTATTGGTGTGCTGGATATCCCTTCACTGGTAGCCTGGTAACATACACTCCCAGGTCTTTCTCTGCCTCTGTGGTGGATAGTGGAGTGTTGCCCATGTGGTATTGGTGTGCTGGATATCCCTTCACTGGTAGCCTGGTAACATACACTCCCAGGTCTTTCTCTGCCTCTGTGGTGGATAGTGGAGTGTTTCCCATGCGGTATTGGTGTGCTGGATATCCCTTCACTGGTAGCCTGGTAACACCAGGTCTTTCTCTGCCTCTGTGGTGGATAGTGGAGTGTTTCCCATGTGGTGTGCTGGATATCCCTTCACTGGTAGCCTGGTAACATACACTCCCAGGTCTTTCTCTGCCTCTGTGGTGGATAGTGGAGTGTTGCCCATGTGGTATTGGTGTGCTGGATATCCCTTCACTGGTAGCCTGGTAACATACACTCCCAGGTCTTTCTCTGCCTCTGTGGTGGATAGTGGAGTGTTTCCCATGCGGTATTGGTGTGCTGGATATCCCTTCACTGGTAGCCTGGTTGCATACACTCCCAGGTCTTTCTCTGCCTCTGTGGTGGATAGTGGAGTGTTTCCCATGTGGTATTGGTGTGCTGGATATCCCTTCACTGGTAGCCTGGTAACATACACTCCCAGGTCTTTCTCTGCCTCTGTGGTGGATAGTGGAGTGTTTCCCATGTAGTATTGGTGTGCTGGATATCCTCTCCCAAGGTGCAGGAGTTTAAAGTTTTCTTCATTGAATTGTAGCAGCCACTTTTTGTTCCACTCCTGTAGCTTGGTGATGTCTTCTTGTAGGAAATCCGCAGTTAAGGGTTAAGGTAAAATTCACTTTAACACTTACTTGCTAGAACCTTGATACATATACATACTTATAATAATCCTTTTTTTTCTACATTGAAGGAAGCAACTCAAAGGAGACAAAAATGATACAAATATGGTGACAGACGCAACAGCTCCCTTACTGCCTCAAGACTGTCCTCGGCGCCCAGACACGCGGCAAAAATAATTTCTTTGCCCGTTTATCAAAAACATGTCTGTTTGAAGGTATAAAAAGTTTAACCTGCCCAATGATTAATACTATTGAATGGCCGCGGTGTTTTGACCGTGCAAAGGAAGCATGATCGTTAGTTTTTAATTGGTATCTTGTATGAATGGTTGGACAAAAGAAGATCAGTCTTTATACTGTTTATTGAATTTAACCTTTAAGTGAAAAAGCTTAAATAAATTAAAGGGACGATAAGACCCTGTAAAGCTTAAGATTAAAATTTTATTTAGTTGTATTTTGCATTATAAAAACTTTATTTTATTGGGGCGATAAGAGTAAAATGATTATTAATTGCTTGATTTTAAATACACTTACGGGTGATTAAACCTTCAGATGATCCTGATTAAAGATCAAAAGTTCAAGTTACTTTAGGGATAACAGCGTTAGTTTTTCTTAAGAGTACTTATCGAAAGAAAAGTTTGCGACCTCGATGTTGAATCTTTATAAGTGCAGCAGTTACAAAAGTAGGTCTGTCCGACCTTTAAAATTTTACATGATTTGAGTTCAAACCGGCGTAAGCCAGGCTGGTTTCTATCTTTTAAATAAAAAAAATATTTTAGTACGAAAGGATTAAATAATTAAAATTGTTTTAGAGTATGATTACTATTTCGGCAGATAATATGTGTTGAATTTAGGATCCTGTAAAATAGAGTAGTTCTATAAATAGTTAAATAATTATAAGTAATCTAATTGTTTTGTGACTTTAATAATTGTAGAAATAGTTATTTTTTTTAGTTTTAATAGTGTGTGTTTTAGTCGGAGTAGCTTTTGTAACTTTACTTGAACGTAAGATTTTAGGCTACGTTCAAATTCGTAAAGGTCCAAATAACGTTGGCTATATGGGGATTGTACAGCCTTTTTCTGGTGCAGCAAAACTTTTTACTAAAGGGCAAGTCGTTCCCACTGTGTCTAATTTTCTAGTATATTACTTATGTCCTGTATTCAGTTTGTTTATCTCTTTATTAGTGTGTTGTGTTTTACCTTATGAAACAGGTTTGATAAGATTTAATTTAAGAGTTTTTTCTTTGTGTTGTTTAAGTGTCGGGGTTTATTCAACTATAGAAGCTGGATGGTCTTCAAATTGTAAGCATTCTTTATTAGGACCCTTACGAGCGGTTGCTCAAACTATTCCTTATGATGTTAGGTTGGCTTTAATTTTATTATCTTTTGTGATATTAATTGGTGGTTTCAACTTAGAGTTATTTAATAAATATCAGAATTATTTTTGGTTTATTATGATTGGTCTTCCTTTAAGGACAGTGTGGTTTAGATCTTGCTTGGCGGAAACTAATCGAACTCCGTGTGGTTTTGCTGAGGGAGAGTCTGAGTTAGTATCGGGGCTTAACACCGAATACAGAGCTTTAACTTTTACAGCGATGTGTTTCACCAAGGTGAAACACATCGACGCAATCCCGAGCAATAGAAGTAATGGGAGGGTGTATTTTAAACCCACGATGATGAAAAAGACTAGATAAGATTCAAGGAGCGACGTGAACACATGTGACTCGATTGAAAAGTGTTGCAACGCCCGGCGACAAGTGGAAAAAGACAGCTTGTCACGATGAATCCATTACGTGTGTGAGCAAACGCGTTGTGGGTATTAAGTAAGAAAAGGTTGAGGCTCTGACCGTTTACTTTATAGAAAGACATAACTGGAATAAAAAGTGTTGCAATGCCTTGAGAGAGTGCACCAGTTGGGGAAAAACAGCTTGGGACGTGGAATCTATTGACTGCGTGTGACCTACCGCGTTGTGGGTAAAGAATAAGAAAGGGAGGAGGCTCAGAGCGTTTACGTGCGATGAAAAAGAAACAAGCACCTTTCCACTTCTGACCTTCTATCTGATCGCCAGTATGGGTTCCGCAAGGGGCGTCCTACTGGCGATCTTTTTGCTCTCTTAACTGACTCTTAGTCATCCTCTCTTAGCCGTTTCGGTGAAACTTTCTCAGTTGCGCTAGACATATCGAAAGATTTCGATAGAGTCTGGCACAAGTCTTTGCTTTCTAAACTGCCCTCTTTCGGATTCTATCCCTCTCTCTGTTCCTTTATCTCCAGTTTCCTTTCTGGCCGTACTATTTCTACTGTGGTAGACGGTCACTGCTCTTCCCCTAAACCAATCAACAGTGGCGTTCCACAGGGCTCTGTCCTATCACCCACTCTCTTCCTGTTATTCATCAATGATCTTCTTTCCATAACAAACTGTCCTATCCACTCATACACTGACGACTCCACTCTGCATTATTCAACTTCTTTCAACAGAAAAGTCTCTCAACAGAAATTACAAGACTCTAGGCTGGAGGCTGCAAAACGCTTAACCTCAGACTTTGCTATCATTTGCGACTGGGGTAAAAGGAACCTTGTGTCCTTTAATGCCTCAAAAACCCAATTTCTCCACCTATCAACTCGACACAATCTTTCAAACACGTATCCCCTATTCTCCGACAACACTCAGCTGTCACCTTCTTCAACACTAAGGATCTTCGTCTCATCAGCTCTCCTCCTCTTACTGATAGTCTTCTATCTCTTAAATTCCGTCGCCATGTTGCCTCTCTTTCTATCTTCTATCAATATTTTTACGCTGACTGCTCTTCTGAACTTACTAACTGCATGCCTCTCCCCCTCCCGCGGCCCCGCTGCACTCGACTTTCCACTCTAGCTCATCCCTATACTGTCCAAACCCCTTATGCAAGAGTTAACCAGCATCTTCACTCTTTCATCCCTTACACTGGTAAACTCTGGAACAGCCTTCCTTCGTCTGCATTTCCTTCTACCTATGACTTCACCTCTTTCAAGAAGAGTGCATCAAGACACCTCACCATCCGAAACTGACCTCTATTTTGGCAACTCTTTGCTTTTGTGTGTTGTGGGAGCGGCGAGTAGCGGGCTTTTTTTCTACACTCTTTTTCTTGCCCTTGAGGTGTCTTTGATGTAAAACAAATAAATAAATAACTCGAGTAAAATGTGTTGCAATGCCTTGAAAGAGTGCATCGGTGGGGGAAAAACAGCTTGGGGCGTGGAATCTATTGACCGTGTGTGACCTATCGCATCATGAGTATGAAATAAAAATAAAAGTTTATCTGTTATGAAAAAGAAACACTGAACATGACTGGTTGCAATGCCCTGACAGCGTGCATCAAGTGGAAAAAAGACAGCTTGAAAAGAAGAATCCATTTAGAGTGTGACTAAAAGCATTTCGACGATAGAAAAAGAACAAGTTGAAGCTGTTATGAAAAAGAAACACATCACTGAATTGAACTGAAAACTGTAACGCCGAGAGAAAGAATGATCCGAGGGAAAAAAAAAATGTGATTTGTACGTAGAATCCAATGACAGTGAGCTCAAAAGTGCCTTGATAATATAGACCAAGGAGAGATTGAGACGTGATCGCTTAACTGAAGTGAAAGAAACGCAAAACTGAATTGGATTAAAAACTACAGCAGTTCCACGACGACATGTAGGAAGTGAACAAATATATGAGACTTGTACGTAGAATCTAGTAAGAGTGAGACCAAAAGTGCGTTGAGAATATAGGAAAGAAAAGGTTGAGGCTGTGATCGTTTAACTGTTATGAAAGACAGACCATTTAACTGTTATGAAAGACTGACCATTTAACTGTTATGAGAAAGACTGGCCATTTAACTGTTATGAAAGACTGGCCATTTAACTGTTATGAAAGACTGACCATTTAACTGTTATGAAAGACTGACCATTTAACTGTAAAGAAAAAGACTGACCATTTAACTGTTATGAAAGACTGACCATTTAACTGTTATGAAAGACTGACCATTTAACTGTAAAGAAAAAGACTGGCCATTTAACTGTTATGAAAGACTGACCATTTAACTGTTATGAAAGACTGACCATTTAACTGTTATGAGAGACTGACCATTTAACTGTAAAGAAAAAGACTGACCATTTAACTGTTATGAAAGACTGGCCATTTAACTGTTATGAAAGACTGGCCATTTAACTGTTATGAAAGACTGGCCATTTAACTGTTATGAAAGACTGACCATTTAACTGTTATGGGAAAGACTGACCATTTAACTGTTATGAGAAAGACTGTCCATTTAACTGTTATGAAAGACTGGCCATTTAACTGTTATGAAAGACAGACCATTTAACTGTTATGAAAGACTGGCCATTTAACTGTTATGAAAGACTGACCATTTAACTGTTATGAGAGACTGACCATTTAACTGTTATGAAAGACTGACCATTTAACTGTTATGAGAAAGACTGTCCATTTAACTGTTATGAAAGACTGGCCATTTAACTGTTATGAAAGACAGACCATTTAACTGTTATGAAAGACTGGCCATTTAACTGTTATGAAAGACTGGCCATTTAACTGTTATGAAAGACAGACCATTTAACTGTTATGAAAGACTGGCCATTTAACTGTTATGAAAGACTGGCCATTTAACTGTTATGAAAGACTGACCATTTAACTGTTATGAAAGACTGACCATTTAACTGTTATGAAAGACTGACCATTTAACTGTTATGAAAGACTGACCATTTAACTGTTATGAAAGACTGGCCATTTAACTGTTATGAAAGACTGGCCATTTAACTGTTTTGAAAGACTGACCATTTAACTGTTATGAAAGACTGACCATTTAACTGTTATGAAAGACTGACCATTTAACTGTTATGAGAGACTGACCATTTAACTGTTATGAAAGACTGACCATTTAACCGTTACGAGAAAGACTGACCGTTTAACTGTTATGAGAAAGACTCTCTCTCTCTCTCTCTCTCTCTCTCTCTCTCTCTCTCTCTCTCTCTCTCTCTCTCTCTCTCTCTCTCTCTCTCTCTCTCTCTGATTCTCTCTCTCTGATTCTCTCTCTGATTCTCTCTCTGATTCTCTCTCTAATTCTCTCTCTGATGCTCTCTCTCTGATGCTCTCTCTCTGATGCTCTCTGATTCTCTCTCTCTCTCTGATTCTCTCTCTCTCTGATTTTCTTTCTCTGATTCTCCCTCTGATTCTCTCTCTAACTATCTTTGTCTCTCATTCTGTATATCTACCAATAAGAACATCAATTTACATCTAACAATCTATCTATCAAGGTGTCTGAATTTATATGAATCTATTACACTTGGCTACGAATAAATAAACTAATTGAAACTCTCCCTCTCTCTCCCCCTCCCTCTCCCCCTCTCTCTCCCCCTCCCTCTCCCCCTCTCTCTCCCCTCCCCGTCTCCTTCCCTCCCAATGCAGCAGCAGTATGGCCCCCTCAAGTGAATTATTAATGGCTATTGATACTTATGGCGGCGATGTGAAACCCTGATCCTTGTTTATGCCGCCTCGACGCCGTTCATCTTGTGCCCTGCGATGCTTCATACGGAAAGGCAATGCAATCTTAACACGCCACACACACACACACACACACACACACACACACACACACACACACACACACACGGAGACTACATGAGGTGGCAGCTATTAAGAATCGTACAATACCTGTTTTTTTTGTGTGTGTTTTTCTGGACACAGCTAAAAGGCATAACAAACAAAAAACCAAATAGCCCGTCATGCACAGAGTAAGGGAGTAATGAGTTAGAAGTCTGATGAGAGATGAAGAGAAGAAGGGAGAGAAGAAGAGAGATCGATTTCGGTTGGAGAAGTGTCTTGATCTCTATGACTGGCCCTCTACCTCAACCTCCCGTCCAACCTACACTGACTCCAAACTCCACTTCCCATTGCTATAGAGGCGGAGGCGAGGCTTCTGGGGTAGTGTACTGTACAGTGACTATAGTTAAATAGGAGGGAAATGCAGATAATGCGTAGGAAAGTTTTTATTCAGTAATGAAAACACTGAGAATAATAAAAGAAGTTCTGTTTAGATATCTGAAAAAAACGGAGATATCAAACTACAGGAGCAGAGCCCGCAGTGAGGATACTCGTGCTAGAAGTGCCGTTACAAGGGCTATACTTCACTCCATCAACTGAGCTGAACTGAATCAAAGTTATTTATCATCTGCTCTCCTCGTCCACTGGGTACTGGGATTTATTTCAAGGAGGGTAAGCAACAGAAGCGCCGAAGTCTTCCTCAAACTATATTTAGCATTAGTTAGACCTCATCTTGACTATGCGGTTCAGTTCTGGTCACCTTACTATAGAATGGATATCATAATGTTAGAATCGGTGCAGAGGAGGATGACTAAGATGATTCAGGGGTTGAGAAACTTGCCATACGAGGAAAGACTCAAACAGTTAGACTTGCATTCTCAAGAAAGGCGAAGGGTGCGTGGAGACATGATCGAGGTTTATAAATGGATGAAGGGCTTTAATAAGGGAGACATTCATAAGGTTTTGTTGGTAAGAGAACCGGGTAGGACACGCAGTAATGGGTTTAAACTGGATAAATTCAGATTCAACAGGGACATAGGCAAAAATTGGTTTACTAACAGGGTGGTGGATGAGTGGAATAGGCTTAGCAGTCACGTGGTGAGTGCCAATACAATTGTCACATTCAGAAATAGATTAGATAAACTCATGGACAGCGATATTAGGTGGGGTTAGATACACGGGAGCTTAGGTTCAAAGGAGCTGCCTTGTACAGGCCTACCGGCCTCTAGCAGACTCCTGCGTACTTATGTTCTTATGTTCTTATAAAAAAAATCTCTGGTCGGTATTTTCAGACGCTTCCGCCTCTCACATCAACTATTTCCAAAGGCCAAACAGGGGAAAAGTCAAGTTCTCATGAGTCTATTTTAGGGTCACGGTACAGAAGTTACCAGGAGGGACATAAAACTATCAATGGAAATGCCCCAAACTCCTAAGAAAGTCTAGTCAAATATGTGTGCTTGGGCGCCAAAATGGAAATGCCCCAAACTCCTAAGAAAGTCTAGTCAAATATGTGTGCTTGGGCGCCAAAATGGAAATGCCCCAAACTCCTGAAAAAGTCTAGTCAAATATGTGTGCTTGGGGGCCGAAATATTTAAGAAAACGGCCCGATTTAGCTTCAACTTAGGACCTCCGATTGGATTAGCATTACTTACACCGCTGATTAATTTCCTCCATTTGTCTGCTGTCGTATTAAACCATTGGACCAGTTTTTGCCTGTCTCCTTCTTAAGCCTTAATTTATGTATCTTGTACTAATTAACTCATGCATTTATATTTGGTGTAAGTAGTTTATTTTCATCTCCCCGCACACGCACACACACACACACACACACACACACACACAGCCTTAGACCTCACCATGAAAACTGAAAGACCGCTACTCATTAATTTTGTCTATTATGGGAGCGGCAAGTAGCGGGCTTTTTTTTTTTTCCTTTTTTTTTTGCACTCTTTTTTGTTGCCCTTGAGCCGTCTCCTTTGATGTTAAGAAAAAAAAAGATATACTTACATACATACAGACAGACAGACAGATAGACAGACATAGACAGACATATTTATACTCACAGCGAACTCGATCAACCAAGCGTCGGGTCACCTCACCTTCTGTGTCATTCGCTCACCTGTAAAGAGAGAAGGACAAGGTTAATTAAGATATAAGTACCAGCATCTCTCTCTCTCTCTCTCTCTCTCTCTCTCTCTCTCTCTCTCTCTGCTCCTCTCCTCTCCTCTTCTCTTCTCCTTCTTCTTCTTCTTTTTCAGCCTCCTCTTTTCTTTACTTCTCTCCTCCCTTATTTTCTTTTTCCTCTTCCTTTTGCTTTATATTATCATAATTTTTCTCGTTCTCCTCTTTTAACCACTCCCCTTCTCTCCTCTCTCTCTCTCTCTCCAACTCTCCTTCCCTCCCTCTCCCACTCTCCCTCCCTCCCACCCTCCCTCAGCACACACAATGACGCTGTACTGTCACTGTTTTGCATGGCCAGCGCCTAGGAGAGGGTGATTTGTTATTTTTAAACGCTCTCCTCACATCAACGCTTTCCTTAGGTCGAAAAGAAGATTAATCGGGTTCTTGGGAATATTTTTTTCAGGTTCATGGTACAGAAGAAGGGTTAGACTCCCACCAGGGCCATATAACTACCCCTGGAAATACCCCAAACTCCTACGAAAGCCTTGTCCAACACATGTACTAGGGCGGTGAAGCGTTTAAGAATACGGGCTTCATCAGGCTGCATGGCGCTCCCCCCTTGGACACGGCGCAGCGAGACACGGCATAAACAAACCCTTGAGACTCAGCAACAGGCGAAAGAGGGAGGGAGGAAACGGGGCGAGAGCGGGACAGAGGTGGGTGGAGGGTTAGAAGAGCTGCCTAAGAGTGGAAAGTATGTGAGTAAATGTGTTTTCTGAAGGGTTAGCAACAGGTAATGGATGGAGGGAAAGGACGGGGCCAGGAGAAAGCAGGGCGGGGTGGTTGGTGGTGCTAGTATGGTAAATATGTGAACACTCTCCTGCTGCCTGGAAGATTAAAATACGTATATAAGCATTTTCTGAAGACTAAGCAACAGGCAATGGATGGGAGGAGAGGACGGGGCAGGGCAGAGCAAGGCGGAGTGGGAGGTGTGTTAGTATAGCAGCTATGTTAACACTCTACTGCTGCCTGGAAAATTAATATATATAAGCATTTTCTGAAGGTTAAGTAACAGGCAATGGATGGGAGGAGAGGACGGGGCAGGACAGAGCAAGGCGGGGTGAGGAGTGTATTAGTATAGCAGCTATGTTAAGACTCTACTGCTGCCTGGAAAATTAATATATATAAGCATTTTCTGAAGGTTAAGTAACAGGCAATGGATGGGAAGAGAGGACGGGGCCATGGTAGAGTAAGGCGGAGCGGGCTTTCAAGTAATAAATGTTAGTATGGTAGCTTGATTAACATACTGCCGCTGCCCAAGGGAAAAAATATAGGGAAAGGTAACTTCTGAAGGCTGCAAAGCGGGGAGGCACCAGGCAAAGGACAGCAGGAACAAGAGGAGTACTAGAGAAAAAGATGACTTATACGGAGCAAGGCGAAGCGGGGAGCGAAGAGAAGGCCGCGTCAGGGATAGCAAAGTAAAGGGCAAGGGAGAGAGGAATGCTGGGAGGAGGAGGAGGAGGAGGAGGAGAAGGAAAGAAGGAAAAGGAAACATATATATATAGACGGAACAGAGAGGGAAGAGAATGCAGAGAAGAGAACTAGGGAAAAGGAGGAGGAGGAGTAGGAAAGGAGAAGGAAAGAAGGAAAAGGAAACATATATATAGACGGAACAGAGAGGGAAGAGAAGGCAGAGAAGAGTACTAGGGAAAAGGAGGAGGAGGAGGAGAAGGAAAGAAGGAAAAGGAAACATATATATAGACGGGACAGAGAGGGAAGAAGGAGGTTGTGCAAGGGATACCAAAGCGAGGGGTCACCAAGCAAGGGATAGCGAGACCAGAGGATAAGAAGAGTGCTAGGGGAGAACACAAGAAGGAAAGGGAAGGAACAGTAAAGGAGCGCAAGGGATACCAAAGCGAAGTCACCAAGCAAAGGACAGAGCGGCCAGGAATGCGAGGGAGCAGGAGTGAGCCTTGTCATCCCGCGGCCTCCCTGCGTCCATTGTTCCCCCCAGTCTGGCCTTGTTAGCGGCACTCACGCCCACCTCTCTTAAGACATGACGCCGCGCCTTGGAACCCGCGCTGGTGGTGGTGGTGTTGGTGCTATGGGTGGTTAAGTGGTTGTTGGAGTGTGGTGGTAGTGGTTGTGGTAGTGGTCGTACAAGTAAGTAGTCGTCGGGTAGTCTTAAGTGTAAGTATCGTATTTGGTCCCGTTAGTTAGAGGTTAGTGTTGTAGTGTTTCTTACTGACTCAGAGGGTTGTGTTGACAGTGGTAGGTAGGTAGGCGGAGTTTGTGGTAGAGGCAGTGGTGGTGGTGGAATGGACTGAACGTGTAGTGCAGGGCGAAATAGTGCTGTTAGAGGTGCCACAGAGACATGAGGCAGGGAGGTGGTGACATGGCACGGAGAGCGAGGAGAGAGATGCCAAGGAGTGCCACAATGAGACAGGGCCAAGCAGAGGAGGAGGAGGAAAAGGCAAGGGGAACCGGACTAGTGAAGGGCAGGGAAGGGAAGGGAAGAGCAGGGGTCACTATGGGTAGGAGTAAGATTAGGTAAAGGAGAACATGAAGGGAATGGTGTGGGGGATTAACAAGGCAGGCAGGGTAAGGTAGGGCAGGGAAGGGCAGGGAACAGTGTAGAACCAGTGGCAGGGGAGAAGGGAACAGAACTGGCAGGGCGGGTAGAGCAGGGAAGGGAAGGGGTAGTGTGGAAAGAAAGGAACATAAGTCAAGCAGGGATAGGTATAGGGCAGGGGAGGGAAGGGAACAGTGTGGCAGCCTTGGCAGGGAGGAAGGGGACATAACTAGGCAGGGTAAGGAGGCTGGGGATGCGTTCAGGACAGGGAGATTGACGCAGGGGGCATCATTACAGGGCACGGCAGGGCACGGGAAGGCAGGACAATGGTGTAAGTCAACAGGCGAAAATACAGGGCAGAGCAGGGTAGGGAAGGACAGGGGTAGCGCGTTAGGGGCAAGAGATATATAATTATATATACATTATGGAGAAAGCAGAGTAGGGCAGGGTAGGGAAGGGCAGGACAGTGGTGGTGAACTTAAAACGCAAAACATATCGATACAGTGCGAGACAGGGCAAGAGAGAACAGGGAAGGGTAAGGCAGGGTAGGGAAGAACAGTGGTAGTGAACTTAAAACGCAAAACATATCGATACAGTGCGAGATAGGGCAAGAGAGAACAGGGAAGGGCATGGAAGGGTAGGGAAGAACAGTGGCAGTGAACTTAAAACGCAAAACATATCGATACAGTACGAGACAGGGCATGAGAAAAAAGGGAAGGGCAAGGCAGGGTAGGGAAGGGCAGAGCTGGTGGACTTAAAAAACAGTACATAACACATTACAGGGAAGGGCAAGGCAGGGTAGGGAAGGGCAGAGCTGGTGGACTTAAAAAACAGTACATAACACATTACAGGGAAGGGCAAGGCAGGGTAGGGAAGGGCAGAGCTGGTGGACTTAAAAAACAGTACTCAACACATTACAGGGAAGGGCAAGGCAGGGTAGGGAAGGACAGAGCTGGTGGACTTAAAAGACAGTATATAACACATTACAGGGAAGGGCAAGGCAGGGTAGGGAAGGGCAGAGCTGGTGGACTTTAAAAACAGTACATAACACATTACAGGGAAGGGCAAGGCAGGGTAGGGAAGGGCAGAGCTGGTGGACTTT
>NC_066514.1:23034362-23081862 GCF_024679095.1 Eriocheir sinensis
TCTCCTCTCCTCTCCTCGTCCACCTTCTCCTTACTCTCCTCCTCCACCACCTCCTCCTCGCTCTCCTCCTCCTCCTCGCCTCTGTATCTTTCCTCAAAGGCGTCAGGAAAACCTTAAAACCCTTCCTGCACGGGACACACGAGAGCAAAATACGACCACAAAAAAAGGAAAGTTAAAAAAATAGCGCAGATTACAGAGTGCGCGGCGCGTAAATCAGAACAAAGATGCAAAGAACGGCGGCGCTCGACTTGAAATGTGTAAAAAGTATGTAAAAGAATGCGGCGAAAATTGAATCACAGGGGGCATGGAGTCAACGGGGGAAGCGTTTATATAAGGAATGTGTTTGTATTTTTATTTTTTGTTTATTTATCTTCTTTTTTTAAGGGGAGAGGATGGGGTGGTCGGCGCATGGGTCTTTTGTGGGGCTACATAATTGGTTCTTTGTTGATAAACGTAGATATAATAATTCTATGTTCTTTGGTTAATAAACGCATGTGTGTGATTTGTGTGTTTTGCTATAAGGATTTCTCTTCTCTGCACTTCACTTCCCAGCTCTACTACTACTACTACTACTACTACTACTACTAACATTTCTACTACTACTTCTACTACTACTACTACTACTACTTTTTTTTTACAACAAAGGAGACAGCTCAAGGGCACAACAAAAGGAAACAATACTAAAAAACAGCCCGCTACTACTACTACTACTACTACTACTACTACTATTACTACTATGACAATAATTACTGATACTGTATTGTCTTATTTTTCTCTAACACACACACAAAAAAAAGAATGAGAGGTATTAAGTTGGAGGACCGTCATAATTTTTGTCCGTAATTTCCAGCGTTACAGGTTATAGGATGTGGGTCAAGGGCTGCGGAGAACCATAGGAAGAAAGAAAACAACACAACCGAAGCCACGCAAAGTTTTACGAAGCGAGAAAACGTGAGGTAAACAACAGCATTTTTAAGGGGAAACTGCCTTAATTATTTACCATTTTTTATCTCCTATTGAAAATGAGTATGGAAAGGAATATAATACGGAAATATGATACGAATAAACTAACAATGAAAGCTAAGAGAGAGTACCATATTAGAAGATGAGGATAACGAAGAAGAGAAAGATAATAACCAAGGATATGAACACATGTTATCATACGAAAGGGTGGAAGAGAAGAAGGAATATGATAAAAAAAAGGTTAGCAGAGAAAGATAGATACGAAGAGGATGAATGAGAATAGCAGGAATGATGAGTAAAGAGGAGGAAGATGAACAGACAGAGAGCGTGAAACAAAGGAAGAAAAGAGAAAGGAAGAAGGAGAATAAGAGAAAGAGGCGGAAAAGAGGAAAAAGGAGGAGGAGGGAGGAGAAGCAGAATGAACCAGACCATGAAAGGAGAGATGAAACAAAAGGAAAACTGATGAATTACGAGGAAGAAAAGAAAGAGAAGGAGAAGACAAAGAAATGGGGAAAGGATAAAGAAGGAGAAGAAGATGAACCAGACTGCAATGAAAGAAGGAGATATAAAAACAAACGAAGGAAAGCTAATGGATTAAGAGAAGAAGAGGAACGAGGAGAGGAGGAAGAGGAGGAAGAACAAAAGGAGGAAAGAGGCGGAGGAAAAACAGAATAGTATTAGTCAGTGAAAGGAGAGAAAGGAAAGAGAGGAAAGGAAAAATGAGAAAGAAGAAGAAGGAGACGAAGAAAGAGATAAAGAAAGGATGAAGAAGATCAAAACGAGGCACAATGCATGAAAGAAGGCGAGGAGAAACAAAGGAAGGAGGGAAGGAAGGGAGGCTGGCTGGAGCTAAGGTGGGTCGCAACGCCTTCAATATCCCTTCCTCCACGCTACATCTTCTCGATCATATACATACATGAATATTTCGCCCGATGAGATGGTGGTGGCGCTGGTGGTTGCGATGGACCTAACAGAAGCAACAACAGCAGCACCAGTAGTAGTAGTAGTAGTAGTAGTAGTAGTAGGGAGCCCATGGAATGCAGGAGAGGCAGAGAGCAACCAGATAAGAAGATGCAGAAGTTAGATTAGTGAAAAAGATGGGTAGGAGAGGAAAGGAGGAGAGGAAGGATAGAATAAAGGAAGAAAGAAAGGAAGGAAGAAAGGAAACAAGGAAGGATAAAACGCTAGATAGAATGGATAGAAAGAAAGGAAGAAAAGAAGGAATGAGAGGAAAATAGTAACGAAATATGGAATGAAGAGGAGACAGACAGAGAGAGAGAGAGAGAGAGAGAGAGAGAGAGAGAGAGAGAGAGAGAGAGAGAGAGAGAGAGCAGCATGTGTTTGTGTGTGAATATCAAGACGGCTCAGGTGAACAATAGCCAATCAGTCTGTCGTATATTATGTCAGAAAATCAGGTAGGCAGGTAAGGTAAGAGACCACCACCACCTCCACCTCCACCACCACCTCCACTACCGATGATGTTGTGAGGCGTTTAAGTAAATATCAATAAGTTATGTTTATTTAGTATATCTCAAACATGCTTTTTATTATTATTATTATGTCTTATTTATTTTAGTACCTGTATCTATTAGTATATATTTAGAGAGTGGTATGTATTTAGTATGTATTGGTATGTTTATTATTTCTGGTATTTATAATTTTCTATGGGGATATTTAACTTCTATTTTCATTTCATTCTATACCTAGTTAAGGCTGACCACGCCATTAAGTGTAAAAGCTATACTGGTTATTAAATCTCCGTGATTCATATATATTTTCCACCAACAGGAAGGCGACTTATTTTATACTCATTCATGTCAAGGGAAAACAATTTGTATTTTGTTTACAAGGTGAGGCAGACAAGGACACAGGAGGCGAGAGGAAAAATATATATAATGCTGCTCTCACAACAACAACAACAACAACAACAACAACAACAACAACAAAAAGGAAGTTCACACACACACACACACACACACACACACATACACACACACTACACACCATAACACTACAACACACCAACTACTTTTAACTAATGGATTAAGTAAAGGCAATCACTGGAGAGCATCGTGGACCGTTTTCTTCTAGTTTTGGTCCAATCTGTACGCGGCAGGAGTACTTACTAACTATATTTAACTACCCATCAATATCTGGGTCCGTCTGTCTAAATGTCACCATCTGTATCTGAATCAATCTATATCTATCTATCAAGGTCTGTATTCTCAAACCGTTCGGGCCTAACACATTACTATTTGGTAAGTCTATCGTGGAGGCTGTGTTAGTATTTGCATGGGTAGTATTGACCTCTCTTTCGGCCATCTCTTTGGATTCTTTTTGTGAGCAGCGAGTAGCGGGCTTATTTTTTGTTATTGTTTACATTTTTGTGTGCCCTTGAGCTGTCTCCTTTGTTGTAAAAAAAAAGGGTTATAAGCCTTGTGATAGACTGTGAGGTTGACAAGGCTTTGATACCAGGAGTGGAAAACAACACTCAAAGAACCCGACTACTCTCCCTTGTGGCTTTGGAGAAATAGCTGTTGTAAGGGTCGAAAACGTGTGTGATTGCGTGTCTAAACCCGGTACTCTTAACCCCTTGACTACGGATATCCTACCAGAAGACATCACCAAGCTAAAGGAATGGAACAAAAAATGACTGCTACAATTCAATGAAGAAAATGTAAAGTCCTGAATCTTGGCAGGGGATACCCAGCACACCAATACCACATGGGAAACACTCCACTATCCACCACAGAGGCAGAGAAAGACCTGGGAGTGTATGTTACCAGGCTACCAGTGAAGGGATATCCAGCACACCAATACCACATGGGAAACACTCCACTATCCACCACAGAGGCAGAGAAAGACCTGGGACTATAATGTTACCAGGCTACCAGTTAATCTTTACTGTGGCCTTGGAAAACAGTCATAAATGGAGCCCGATACTTTTATAAGAATATGAGGCAAAGGTTCCTCTGAGGCCACGCTGCCCCCTTGTTTGCCGACCAGTACAAGAGAAAAAGAAGCGCCCCTAAGAAGGGTCGCTGTAGAGGGAACAATATGCCACTAAAGGTTCCTCTGTTTGCCGTGTTAAGGATTCATGACCCCCCCTAAGGCTTATCCGGGGTAGATGTCTTAGTCACTGTCAACGTTTATAGTTCCTCCTTCCTGGGACTTAAACGCTTTCTATACTGACTCCTCGATGTTCCTCTGTTTGAAGTCTTAACCATTCATGAGGTTCTTCCAAGGCTTATCCGGGGTAGATGTCTAAGTCACTGTTTTCGTTTATATTTCCTCCTTCCTACGACTTCAACGGTTTCCAGATGCCCCTCAGACCTCAATCAACTCCTTTCCTCTTCGATGTTCTTTTGTTTGCCGTCTCAACCATTCATGAGGTTCTTCTAAGGCTTATTCGGGGTAGATGTCATTCACTTTCTTCGTCTATATTTCCTCCTACCTACGACTTAAACGCTTTTCTAGATAACTCTTCGACTTATGCCGACTCCTCGATGTTCCTCTGTTTGAAGTCTTAACCATTCATGAGGTTCTTCTAAGGCTTATTCGGGGTAGATGTCATTCACTTTCTTCGTCTATATTTCCTCCTTCCTACGACTTAAACGGTTTCCAGATGCCCCTCAGACCTCAATCAACTCCTTTCCTCTTCGATGTTCTTTTGTTTGCCGTCTCACCCATTCATGAGTTCCTTCTTAGGCTTATCCGGGGTAGATGTCATTCACTTTCTTCGTCTATATTTCTTCCTTCCTACGACTTAAACAGTTTCCAGGAGCCCCTCAGACCTGAATCAACGCCTTTCCTCTTCTCTCATTCCCTCATATTCAGTTTAACGATCTAATTAGGTCTGTCCATCCCCCCCCCCCTTCATTTTGTCTAAACTCCCTTCATATTTCTCTTTAGTTAATCTTATGGCCTCGTTTGTTCATCCCTTTCCTTTTTCCTTGTTTCCATAGTTTTGAATTCTCTGATATTCAGTTGAACGATCTAAGTCTGTCCATCTCTTCCCTCCTGTCTCGCTGTCTTAACTTCCTTCGTATTTCTCTTTAGTTAATCTTATGGTCTCGTCTGTTCATCCCTTTCCTCTTGCCTCGCTTCCATAGTTTTGAATTCTCTCATATTCAGTTGAACGATCTAAGTCAATCCATCCCTTCTCTCCTGTCTCGCTGTCTTAACTTCCTTCGTATATCTCTTAAGTTAATTTTTCGGCCTCGTCTGTTCATCCTTTTCTTTTTGCCTCGCTTCCATAGTTTTGAATTCTCTCATATCCAGTTGAACGATCTAAGTCAATCCATGCCTTTCCTCCTGTCTCGCTGTCTTAACTTCCTTCGTATATCTCTTAAGTTTTTTTTTTTCTGTCTGTCTGTTCTTTTTTTGCCTCGCTTCCATAGTTTTGGATTTTCTCATATTCAGTTTCAAAATCTACGTCCGTTCATCCTTTTCCTCTTCCTTTAATTTCGTATCCCCCTTCAGTTAATTTTAAGGTATGTCCAACTTGTCTCTTTTCATCCCTTTCTGCCTTAGTTCTGCATTCCCTTACACTCGTCTTTATGATCTATTTTACTCATCCCTTTCCTCCTTCCTAATCTGTTCTCCCTTTTCCTCTTTCCTAAACTTCAAATTCCCCTTCAGTTAACTTTAAGGTATGCTCAACTCGTCTCTTCTCATCCCTTTCTGCCTTAGTTCTGCATTCCCTTACACTCGTCTTTATGATCTATTTTATTCATCCCTTTCCTCCTTCCTAATCTGTCCTCCCATTTCCTCTTTCCTTAACCTCGTATTCCCCTTCAGTTAATTTTAAGGTATGTCCTCATCGTCATTTCTCATCCCTTTCTGCCTTAGTTCTGCATTCCCTTACACTCGTCTTTATTATCAATTTTACTCATCCCTTTCCTCCTTCCTAATCTGTCCTCCCCTTTCCTCTTTCCTTAACTTCAAATCCCCCTTCAGTTAATTTTAAGGTATGTCCAACTTGTCTCTTCTCATCCCTTTCTGCCTTATTTCTGCATTCCCTTACACTCGTCTTTATGATCTATTTTACTCATCCCTTTCCTCCTTCCTCATCTGTCCTCCCATTTCCTCTTTCCTTAACCTCGTATTCCCCTTCAGTTAATTTTAAGGTATGTCCTCATCGTCATTTCTCATCCCTTTCTGCCATATGATCTATTTTATTCATCCATTTCCTCCTTGCTAATCTGTCCTCCTTTCCTCTTTCCTTAACCTCTATTCCCTCTTAATTTCAGGCTATTCCATCCTCTTCCTCTTTATTGCCACCACTGTTTGCTCATCCGACTTTCGTTCATCTCCTTCATCTCCTTCTTTGCTGCCCTAACCTCGCATACTGATGGTGCTGGATCTTATCTCAAGGGAATGGCCAAGGGAGGGAGAGTTTGTAATATACGTGAGATTGATGTCATTCCTATACCTCCATAAGCCTTTACACTTCCATCCTTATACTGTCTTTATATCTCAGTACATATGATCCTTCCCTTCCTTCTCTCTATTCGCTCCATTCTCTCTTCTTTCATCTTCCTCCTGTTCCTTTCTTCCTTCTCCATTTGCTCATCTCTTTCCTCACTCGTTTTTCTCTCTCCTCTTCTCTTGATTCTCGCTATCCATGTCCCCGCCTCGTTATCTACTCTTCCTATCACCTATCCCTCACTTCTACACATCCCTTTACTACCTCTCCCCTCTTTACCTCCCTATCTACCCTTGCATCTCTTCCCTTCTACATGGTGACAGGGAGACAGACACACTATACCTCTCGCTATCCCTGTCCCTCTCCTCTTTTTACCTCCCTACCTATCTGTGTATCTCTTCCCTTCTACATACAGAGAGACAGACAGATAGACAGATACTCTATACCCCTAGCTATGTATAACCCTGCCTCCCTATCCTTCCCTCAACCTCTCCTCCCTACATCCAATCCCCTCTTCACCTTCCTACCCCTTGTTTACAGACAGACGGACAGGCGGGCAGACACACGGAGACACAGAGGCAGAGGAAGAGGAAACACACGCACTCTATTCCACACACACGACGCGAGGAAAAAAGAAAATGATAAGACGCCAAGAAACAAGGCGAAAGATATATTTGAGTCAATTGGCGAAGCGAGTGGCGGAAGGAGGAAGGAGGGACGAGGAGGAGGAGGAGGAACGAGCGAGGGAATTGAAAGAGAGGGATGAAGGAAAGGAAGGAAGGAAGGAAGGAGGGACGAGGAGGTAAGACAGCAGGAGTTGAAGGAGGGAAGGAAAGTAAAGGAAGGAAGGAAGGAAGGAAGGAAGGAAGAGAGAGGGACGAGGTGGAAGGAACGAGATTGAAAATTGAAAGGGACGGAAGGAAGGTATGAAGGAAGGAAGGAAAGAAGGAAGGAAGAAAGGAACAAAGACTCAAATAAAGGAAGAAAGGAAGGAAGAGGCGAGGAGGGAAGAGAAGAGGAACTGAAAAAGGAAGGAAGGAAAAATAAATGGGAGGAAAGAAGAAGGAAAGAAAGAATGAAAGGAAAAAGAAATAAAGGAAAGAAATAAAGAAGGAAGGAAGGAAGAGAGGAAAAGAGGAGAGGAGATAGGCAAGGTAAGGAAGGAAAGGAAAGGAAAAAGGAAGGAAGAAAGAAAGGAAGGAAGGAAGGAAGGAAGGATGGAAGAAAGAAAGAAAGAAAGGAAAGAAGGAAGGAAGGAAAGGAAAGGAAAGGAAACGAAACGAAACGAAAGGAAAGGAAAAATGAAGGAAAGAAGGAATGAAGGAAAAAAAGATTAAAAAAAACGAGAGAAAAAAAAATAAAGAAATAACAAATGAAGGAATGAAGGAAGGAAGGGAGAGAAAAAGAGGAATCATGCGGAGAAAAGGAAGAAGATAAACAAGGAAAGAGAGGAGAGGAAAGAGAGAAAAAGAGAAGCGGAAATAGAAAAGAAAGGAAGAAAAGACGAAAGAAAGAAACTGAGAGAAAGAACGGAATTGAGAGAGAAGAAGAAGGAGAGGATGATGAATGTGAATAGAGCCAAAGAAGAAAAGAGAAGAATGCATGGGAGAAGAAAAAGAGAAGGGAGAAGAAGAAGGAATGGAAGAGAGGAAGAAGGGAGAGAAAAACGTAGAGGATAGAGTAAAAAAATAAATAAAAAGTAAAATAAAAACAAAGGATAAGAGAAGAGAGACAGGAGGAAAAGGAGATACTGAGATAGATAAATATACAGATAAATAGATAGACAGACAGATAGATAAATAGATAGAAAAATACAGAGGAAAGGAAACAAAGGAAAAAAAGAAGAGATGAAAAGGAGGAGGAGGAAACGAGATAAAGAATGACTGATATAGGGAGAGAGAGAGAGAAGTGTGAGGGAAAGAGGCTGAAGGGTGTGACAGGAAGAGGGAAGAGGAAGAGGAGGAGGAGGAGGAGGAGGAGGAGGAGGAGGAGGAGGAAGACAAAAGGCCGTGAGACAGTGCCGCCGCAGGGAAGAGGAGAGCCAATGAGTGCCATCAAGTTCCAATTCCACAGCCTCTCTCTCTCTCTCCCTCTCCCTCTCTCTCTCTCTCTCTCTCTCTCTCCCCACACCACCACCACCACCACCACTAACCTAACCACCCACAACATAGGACTCTCAATACAACATCCATCATATTCCTCTGTATTGTACGCACGCCTCTCTACGCAGCAATATTCCTTCAATTATATTTCTCGATCGCGTAGGGGTGAAATAAAAAAAGGGTTATGTATCTTTGTTTATTCATGGGCGGTTATGAATTCCGTTTGATGGCGCGTAGCAAAGGAAAAGAGAATGGGAAACACACATACACACACACGCACGTACATGCACTTCGAGGCTGCACTGACCCGCTGCAGTGAAAAGAGAGCGAAGCAGGACCAGAATAAAGCCTGTGAAAAGGAATACAGACAAGGCAGTTTAAAGGACCGTCGACCAGTACTCTTAAGCGACAATTTTCCTGAGCCCCAGAGAAGGGAAGTTAAGTATAGCATCAGAAACAGGCCGGTAAGTAAGGGAAATGTGACTGTAGTTTATAAGTATCGCCCCGTATACACGCTTCGAGGTCACACGGTTAATCTTCCTCCAAGGCAACGAAATGCGAGGTGAAGCCAAGTAGCGCCAGAAACAGGAATATATAGAGAAGCATAAAGAGACTGCAGTATATAGGCACCGTACCGTACTCTTTCTACACGCTTCGAGGTCTCATGGTTACTCTTTCTTCCAAGGCATCGTACCGTATTTTCCCTACACGCTTCTGGTTTTCACGGCAACTGTTTTCCACGTCTACAGTGAAGTGAAGCGGAGTAGCACCAGAAAAAGGAGTATATAGAGAAGCATAAAGAGACTGCAGCTTATGGGTATCGGCCCGAACACTCTCCTTAGGCGTTTCGGGTTTTCACCGTAACTGTTATCCAAGGCCACGAAGAAGTGAAGCAAAATAGCATCAGAAACAGGCTGATAGAGGATTAAAGACGGCGCAGTTTATAGGTGTCGATCCGTACTCTTCTTAGACGTATACTACAACTCCTGATGGCGACAATATTCCCAGGCTACAGTGTTTCTTACGATGACAATTTGCTACAGAGAAATGACATGTTACGTTTTCATGAGGTGTTTTCACGGTGAGAGCTTCCAATATCTGATGTGTTCACGTTGGGAGAGCTTCCAGGTTAATTTAGGGGGTCGGGTGGGGGGGGGAGGGGGAGTGTATGCATTGATTTCGCTTGGCTTTTGTTATTTCATCAACACTATATTAATTTTCTTCTTCAGTATCCCCTCCACTACAACCTCCCCTGTCAATAAAGGAATATCAAGGTAGCCGTAAAAGGTAATTAGGTTTTCAGGACAAGATTCACACATTATAAACATTTTGCGACACCATATATATTTTTTTCTAACTACGATTATAATTCTCATTCGCAAGCATTTATATTGTTCATCATTTGATCACTCCACTGTACCGTAAAAAGATGAGAGTAATAAGTGATTCGCGATCTTGCCCCGAGACATGTTGCTTTAATGAGATAAGTTATAATCAACACTGTACTTCATATTCAGGTCGCCGTGTGAATTATGATAATGAATAGCGATCGCACATTTAATATTAATCAGCATTAGCCGACAAGCAGAGATATTAGCAAGGAACAACGCGCGTGCCCTCAAAAAAGAAGGCGGGAGGGGGAGAGTCGGGCAGTACCAATCTATATGTTACCAACCCGACGCGATATTGACAGACGAACAGACAGTGCTACCTACGACTCCCACGTACGCCGGCCGCTGCTTCTGCCCCAGGGGACTGATGCTCTGCCGCCCACATCTACACACGGCAATACAACTCACAGGCACACACACACAAACACACACACACACACTCACACTCAGACTCGCACACTCTTCCATTGCCAAGAACAACAACAACAATAATAATAATAATAATAATAATAATAATAATAATAATAATAATAATAATAATAATAATGGAATGGAATGAAATTAAACGTATGAGGAGTAGCTACTTGTGGAAGGAAATATTACAGCCGATGTTAATAAATTATAGTGGTGATGACTACGGTGGAGGTGGTGGTGGTGGTGATGGTGGTGTTAGTGGTGGTGGTGGTGGTGGTGGTGGTGGTGGTGGTGGTGGTGTTAGTGGTGGTGTTAGTAGTGGTGGTGGTGGTGTTGGTGGAGGTGGTGATGATGGTGGTGGTGATGGTGTTAGTGGTGGTGTTAGTGGTGGTGGTGGTGGTGGTGTTGGTGGTGCCGGAAAAACTATCATGGCCGCCATCCATCAATTTCTCCGCGCCACAAAGTCTGTGTAATACTTATTGGTGCAGTTAGCGTCCATTTGGGATTACACTCTCTCTCTCTCTCTCTCTCTCTCTCTCTCTCTCTCTCTCTCTCTCTCTCTCTCTCTCTCTCTCTCTCTCTCTCTCTCTCTCTTTATTTCCTTGATTTTCTTTTTTATTTACTTTTCTTCTTTTCTTTTCTTTACGTTCTCTTTATCTGCCTTCTCTTCCTCTTCCTATTTTTCCTCTTCCTCTTGTTTTCTTCTTTTTCTTGTTCTTCTATATCTTCATTTTCTCCATTGTCCTTCCTTTTCTTTTCCTCCTTCCTCCTCCTCCTCTTCCTCCTTTTCCTTATCCTTTTCTAATTCTTGTCCTCCTCCTCCTCCTCCTCCTCCTCCTCCTCCTCCTCCTTAATCCCTTTTCATCACCAGCAATATCTAAATGGGGGAAAGGGGATGAAATGTTTATGCAAATGTCTGTAGCTCGGCGCTGGATACTCATGGATCGGCGCTGGACTGTTTTTTGTTGTGTTTTTGATGGACCAGCGTTGATTGTGTGTGTTCTGTTAATGTTGTTGTTGTTGTTGTTGTTGTTGTTGTTGTTGTTGTTGTTCCTCGTATTATTTTCATTGCTAATATTCTTGGGTTTATCATTTTTTTTATTATAGTTTTTCTACTACTACTACTACTACTACTACTATTACTACTACTACTACTACTACTACTACTACTACTGTTACTATTGGTTTTGAATATAATGTTACTTTAAAATCAGTGAGTTGTATAATTTAAGGGTTAAGTGACTGACTGACTGACTGATTGACTAACTGACTGACTGACTGACTGACTGATAGCCTTCAATTATCCTATCCTTTGCTCACCTTCCTCCTCACCTCCCAGTCAGTTATCAAGAGTGGATGCCTCGCTCTCCAGTTATTTCAATACATTTATTCAACATTTATTCATTCACTTTTTCAACTTATTTATTTATTCTTTTTTGTAACCTATCTATCCGTCGATCACAGCCTGGCTCATGCAACAGAAGTCTCTCATTTATAGCAATTTCAATACCTTTTGCGATCTTTTTCTTTTATATTTGCAGAAGGGAAATGACTACGAGGAGAGAATGATTGTCGCTTGATAGTTGAATTTCCACTGACATTCCACGTTCATTGCAGTTGTTATCTATTCCCTTGTTTATTATTTTGTTTTGTTTTCGTTTTTACAGTAGAGGAAGCAGTTCAAGGGGATAAAAAAAGAAAACAATAATGAAAATAAAAAAGCCCGCTACTCACTCCTACAAAGTCAAGCAGAATAGCCGAAAGACATCAATTTCGCTCCTCTTGTATTGTTTTTCTATCTTTTCTTCACTCCCCCACATCCTTGACTCCCATACTTCACTGCCTCGTTCCCTACTTTTATCATTTGTCACTATTATGTATTGCGTTTATTCCTTTCTTCATCTCTGTACATCAATGACTTCCGTGCTTCAATACCCCGTTCATTGTTGTCATATATTCCTTTGTTTATTCATTTCTATATTGTGTTTCTTTTATTTCTTTGTCCTTCCACGTCCTGATAAGCCAACACCCACACACCCGCCTCCTCTTTCCCCCCTCGGCCTCTTCCTCTCCCTTCTCCTTCCCTCCCCTTCCATCCCTTCTACCATCATCTTATCTCCCACTTTCCTTCTCCCCTCACCCACCTCCTCTCCCTTCTTCCCTCCCCTTCCATCCTTTCTTCCCTCATCTCCCATCCTCTCTCTTCCTCTCTCCCCTCAACCTTTCCCTTTCCTCCCTCCTTTCCTCATCACCCTAGTCTCTCCCTCCTCCCTCTCCCCTCCCTCTCTTCTTGCTTCTACCCTCCCCGGCCTATGCTATACCCTCCCCCCTCCCCCCCCTTCCCCCCCAGCTGAGTGCGTGGGCCCGTCATTAGTGTTAAAGAGCGACAAAGTTAGCAATCGGTCCGCAAACTGTCTGGGCGCGCGCGTGTTAGCGGCCTCAGCCTAATGAGTGGCGCTGACCCCGCACCCTCCGCGCTGAGCCAGGCACTCCAGGCACTCATTAGCGGGGGGGGGGTCAGGAGGAGCAGGAGGTGAAAGAAACTGAGATTGCTTTGGGGAGGGAGAGAGGACTATGGGAGGAGGATGAGGAGGAGGAGGAAGAGGAAGAGGAGAAGGAGGTGAAAGAAACTGAGATTGCTTGGGGAAGGAGAGGAGACTATAGAAGGGAAATATAAGCTTGCTGGGGGAAGGAGGAGGAGGAGGGAGAGGAAGAGGAAGGGGAGAAGGAGTAGGAGGAGGAGGAGGAGAAGGAATAGAAAAAAGGGAGGGAAGGAGACTAAGTAAAAGAGGGAAAGAGAGAAAGGAGGTGGAATAGAAAGGGAGAGTGAAGAAGAGCTTGGATAGGATGAAGAGGAGGAGGAGGAGGAGGAGGAAAAGGAATAGAAAAAAAAGGATGGAAGGAGACTGGAAGAAGAGGGAAAGACAGTAAGGTGGAATCGACAGGGAGTCGAAAGAAGAGCAGAATGCGAGCCGAAGAGTACTGAGCCTATCAATGGGTAGCCGATGACCAGTAACCCAGGGGAGGCGAGGGGGAGGCGTGCGGGGGAATATTCATGGCGGTGAGGCAGGCCGCGGCTATGTCAACATCACGTGGGCCGGCAGACTCCTCCAAATGTATCATCACCGCCCTTCCCGACCACCACCACCGCCGCCGCCGCCGCCGCCGCTACTGTAACACCGCCACCACCACTGTATCGTTATGATCTATTCTTCGTTCCTTGTAGTGGTTTTGTAGAGGTTGGTTTCTTTGTTTTCTCTTCTTTTTCCTTTTATTTTTTTCGCGTCTTCTTTCTCTCTTCTACTTTTTCGACTCTTCATTCTCGTTCTCCTTTTTCTCTTCTACTTTTTCGACTCCTCCTTCTCGTTCTCCTTTTTCTCTTCTACTTTTTCGACTCCTCCTTCTCGTTCTCCTTTTTCTCTTCTACTTTTTCGACTCCTCCTTCTCGTTCTCCTTTTTCTCTTCTACTTTTTCGACTCCTCCTTCTCGTTCTCCTTTTTCTCTTCTACTTTTTCGACTCCTCCTTCTCGTTCTCCTTTTTCTCTTCTACTTTTTCGACTCCTCCTTCTCGTTCTCCTTTTTCTCTTCTACTTTTTCGACTCCTCCTTCTCGTTCTTCTTTTTCTCTTCTTCTTTTTCGCCTTTTCCTTCATTCTCGTTCTCCTTCTTCTCTTCAGTTTTGCTTCTTTTTTCTCCTTCTCTTAATCTTCCTTTTCTCTTTCGCTTCATTTTCTTCATTTTCTCTTTTCTTCCTTCACCTCCTCCTCCTCCTCCTCCTCCTCCTCCTTAACCTCCTTGTTCTTGTTCTTCTTCCTCCTTTTCAATCTTTCCTTCCCCTTTTTTTTCTGCTCTCCTTTCCCTACTTAATAATGCCCTTCTGCACACACACACACACACACACACACACACACACACACACACACACACCACTGTCCCTCCCCCTCCCAGCAGCGCCTCTCTACAGACCAGCTCACAACTCACTCCGGCCACAAAGACGAGGTCGAGAGTAGCTCCTATTTTCACTTCAGGGCAGAACTAACGCCCTTCACGCCGCGCGGGCAGAGTGACCGACGCGACACTTCATGAATAGGGAAAGCAGGAACAAGCATGCACACTAACGCTCTTCCTGCTACTTATGTGATTAACTGACGAGAGAGGAGAAGGGGAGAAGAAAAACGGCGTGGGGCGGGCGACTTGCGGTGAACAGGACGGAGACTAAGTTAGGTATTGTGAGTGTGGTTGAGCTTTGTGAGGGAGGATAGGAAGCCTGTATACACCTTTTCCTTCTCCCGTGAAACTTTAATTGAAAGGTGTAACGCTAGGAGAGGTGGAAGACAGGTCGAGGCACTATTTCCCAAGGCCTCAAAGAAGAGTAGTCGGGGTCACATGAGGTTTTTTTTTTTTTCAGGTTCATGATACAGAAACCTTGTCAAACTTTAGGCTCATAAAGTTTACCAATACAACAACCTCTATTAAAGCTTTGTCAATCTATCACTAGGCTCATAAAACTACCCATGGAAATACTAGCACAATATCCTCTACCAAAGCCTTGTCAAACTATCACTAGGCTCATTAGACTACCCATGGAAATACTAACACAACAACCTCTACCAAAGCCTTGTCAAACTATCACTAGGCTCATTAGACTACCCATGGAAATACTAACACAACATCCTCTACCAAAGCCTTGTCAAACTATCACAAGGCTCATAAAACTACCCATGGAAATACTAACACAACAACCTCTACCAAAGCCTTGTCAAACTATCACAAGGCTCATAAAACTACCCATGGAAATACTAACACAACAACCTCTACGAAAGCCTTACCAAATGTGTGTTTTTAGCCCCGAAATGTTTAAGAGCATGGTTCTGTACGACGCGGTGTTTAATATGACAGAAAAATGTGGAGTCGGTAACTGAGTATACGATTCTACGAGAGTCTGCGTGGCATGGAGTGTGTAAAACAGAATAAAAACATGAAATATATATGTGTGAAGGTGAGGAGGGAGAGATTTAACACGGAACAACCCGGGAAATTGACTGCAACATTTTTAAACATATTGGCGCCCATGTACATATAATTTGACAAGGCTTTCGTAGGAGCTTTGAGCAATTCCTGGGGTGGTTTTACGATCCCTCTGGTAGTCTGACCCTTCTTCTGTACCGTGAACCCAAAGAAACACTTATCAGAACCCGACTGCTCTCGTTTTCGGCGTTAGGAAATGGTTGATGTGAGAGGTGGAGGCGTCTAACTACACCGACCTGAGTGTTAGGTGGCGGAGTTTACATGGAGGAAAAAGTGAGGTAGTATCGTGTCCACTGGCCTCGAGAACACCTAAACGCAGTTGTCACACACTGAGAGAAGATGCAGCACAGTCCTTCCTCCCCCCCGCAACTGTGTCAAGAGCTGCGGGGAGTGAGAGACTGAGGTGAGGCGGCGGGGGAAAGGGATGAGTGTCGGGGGATGGGATGGGTGCGAGACGGGGCGAGGCGGAGAAATTGAGCGTTGCGGTGACGAGGTTTACCTGTCGGGGGAAAAAAATGAAGTATGCGACAATGAAATGCTATGTTGAGGAAGGGGAAAGAACAGGGTTGCCAGAGTCGCGATTTTCCACCACCCAGTTGGGCTATTTTTGATAAGGCTCCGCGGGATGGGAAATATTCAAAAGTCCTGGGACCATATACTCAAACGCTTCACCGCTCACACAGGGTTTTCGTGGGGGATTTGGGCATTGCCAGAGGTACTTCAATGGCCCTGGTGGTAGTGTGACCCTTCTTCTGTACCTCCTCGCCCTCCTTCATTTCTTCAATTTCCATTTCTTACTTTTCAATTACGTCTAATCTTTCTGCCTTCTGTTTTGTACCTCCTTCCAATCATACTGTACCATGAACGTAAAAAAAACACTCATGAAAACCAGATTAATCTCATTTTTCGGCCTTTGGAAATGGTTGAGGTGAGAGACGAGAATGTCTGAGGATACCGAGTGAGTTGGGAGTGTGTGGCGGCAGGCGGGAAGGAGGGAAGGAGGGAGTCGCGTGCCGCCCCTGCTTGGTCTGACAGTGACCGAGCGTCGTGGTGGCCGGGGCGGGCAGTCAAGGGGAGGCGTGGAGTACTAAGGGACGTGGCCATGAATTGAGATAGACGTAAAACACAATACAAAGCTTTCTACACGAACTCATTCCTCTGCCGTCCAACTCCCTTATGCAAGAGTGAACTGGTGTCTTCATTCTTTCACTGGTAAATACTAAAACATCTTTCCTAATACGAGATAGACGTTAAAACACAGTAAGAGACTTTCTACTATGCTCATTCCTCTGCTGTCCAACTGCCTTATGCAAGAGTGAACTGGTATCTTCATTCTTTCACTGGTAAATACTAAAACATCTTTCCTAATACGAGATAGACGTTAAAACACAGTAAGAGACTTTCTACTATGCTCATTCCTCTGCTGTCCAACTGCCTTATGCAAGAGTGAACTGGTATCTTCATTCTTTCACTGGTAAATACTAAAACATCTTTCCTAATACGAGATATACGTTAAAACATAGTATAAGACTTTCTACTCATCCTCATTCCTCTGCTGTCCAACTCCCTTATGCAAGAGTGAACTGGTATCTTCATTCTTTCACTGGTAAATACTGAGCCAGCCTTCCTAATAATGTACTTCCTATTTTCTCTTTCTATATTTCTAGAACTAAATTTAATCGATGCATTTTGGTGTCTTTCTATATATATTTTTTTCCCTCTTCATACATATCTAGAACTAAATTTAATCGGTCTTTGGTTTTCTTCCTATATAATTTTTCCTCCTCATACATTTCCAAGAACTAAATTTAATCGATGTCTTTTGGTTTCCTTTTATATATATTTTCTCCCTTTTCATAAATAACAAGCACTAAATCTAATCAATGTCTTTGTTTCCTTCCTATATACATTTTCCTCTCCACACATTTTCAAGAACTAATTTTAACAGATGTATTTTTAGCTTCTTCCTATATTTATTAATTTCATGAGGCAGCGTGTAGCGTGAGCACCTTACTGTGGTCTTCCTATGTAAAGAAATACTAAATGGTAAATACTAAATAATAAATGCTTGCAGAAACAAATCAAATCTAAATCCAGTAGTGTTTTGATATTTCCCATTTGAAAGAGTATAATTCGTAGGAAGGAAGAATCGCAGCATAAACTTTCTAAAACTTTCAAATTACTTTTCAATTGAGCTTTGCCTGCGACCTCCATGTGGCTTTCATTTGCAGGTAAAGATGTGTTAAACTTATCTATTTTCAACCATTTAACCATTGCTAATAATATATTTCGTATAGGTCTTTTTTCAACTAAGCTTTCCCTGTGACCTCTATATTGCTCTTCCCCTGTAGGGCGTTTTATCCGTATGCTAATATATTTTAAACTGATCTATAGTATACTCTGTCCCCTCTCCTAACAAGTAAACGTGTCTGCTTATCTGTCTATCTATCTAAAATATGTTAAACTGATCTATAGTATACTCTGTCCCCTCTCCTAACAAGTAAACGTGTCTGCTTATCTGTCTATCTATCTAAGGGCAGCATAACCACCTCTACCCCTCCCTTTATCAGGTGTTTGTTGCTGTTCAGAAGACCTCCTCAGCAACCGTCAACCGTGCATTGAGTGAGTGTGTGAGCTGAATCATTTTATCTCCGCAGCCTTCACGGGGTAATAGCCGTAAAAATAACCTCCGGGAATGTTTGGCTGGCTCCTCAACCCCCTGTGTAAGCGAGTCTCCTCAGCCATTGCCGGTGATAAATGCTCCCTTTTGCGCCCTATAAATAAGGTCAGTTATGTAAGGGGGGGGAGAGAGAGAGAGAGACAGAGAGAGAATGTGACGAGTGCTTTCTTAGGTTCACGGTACAGAAGAATGATCCACCTACCACCAGGGTTATCAAACTACCCTTGGAAAAGCCCCAAGCCCCTGCGAAATCGTTCTCAAATATGTGTACTTGGGCCCCGAAATGTATAAGAATTTGGCCCTCTGTGTCCCTACCCCGCGTACCAATGCATTACGCTAGGTATGTGGAGACCCCTTGGCCCTATAATCTCCTCTTAAAGTGGCTCTACTCAAGGGACAAAAGTGAGGCTTGAGGTGCCGGAGAGACAGCCGCCGCCCCGCCAAACAGGAGATAAATGGCACCTTAGGAGAGGGCGCCTTGTGGGGGTCTGGTTGCCCTGAGGAGTGTGTGGTGTGGCCGGGGGATTAGGTAAGTGAGGGTAGCAGGGTGTGGTTGGGATTGGCGTATGCTTGTGTGGTTGTGTGGTTGCATTTTTTAGGATGAAGGTTGAAACTTGAGTTGGTTGGGTGGAACTGTGTGTGGGTGATGGTGGAGGTGGTTGTGGAGGTATGGTTGTGTGGTTAACTGGTTGGGTCTGACGGGTGATGAGTGGATGAGTGGATGTGCTTTTTTGGGTGAAGGGTGATACTTGGATGACTACAGGAGACTTTGGGATGGCGGGGATGAGGGTGGGTGAGGGAAGTTGGGTATGATTGCGTCTGACGGGTGATGAGTGGATGAGTGGATGTACTTTTTTGGGTGAAGGGTGATACTTGGATAACTACAGGAGACTTTGGGATGGCGGGAGTGAGGGTGGGTGAGGGGAATTGTGTATGGTTGCGTCTGACGGGTGACTGAGTGGTTGCCTGGCTGTGTGGTTGAAGGTAGAAGGTAGTGGTCGGTGAAAATTGGTTGACTAGTGGGTGTAAGGGTAGCAGGGTGGGTATAAGGGGCAATGATTAGCGGGGGGTTTTCCCTTCCATTCTGGCTTCTTATTATGCCCTTGAGCTGTTTCCTTTGATGTAAAAGAAATAAATAAAGTTATTGGGGTGAGTCCAAGGGTGAGTCAGGTACAGCGTGAGTCACCCCATCCCCAGTCACCCCTCAGCACCTCATCTCCTCCGCTCCCTCGCCAAACACACTCACTGTTTTGCTTGAACCTTTTCCTCGTCTGCCTCGCCTCGCCTCCCTCTGTGGTGGTTCCCTCGCCTCATTTTTCTCCCTCTCATTACTGTCTAGTTTTCCATTAATCATTAGCATTATCATAATATTGTTTTTCTGTACTTTTTCTTTTGTCTTTTCTCTATTTTTTTATCTGTGTCTCGGTGTGTGTGTGTGTGTGTGTGTGTGTGTGTGTGTGTGTGTGTGTGTGTGTGTGTGTGTGTGTGTGTGTGTTTCTTTCGATCTGTTTGTCTGTCCCTCTATCTCTGTAACTACATTTTTTCTTTGTTTTTTTCTTCCTGTGCCTACCTGTCTTTCTTCCTCATCTGTCTGTGTGTGTTTCTGTCTGTCTGTCTGTCTGTCTCCGTCTCTGTCTCTGCAATTGCGTTTTCTTCATTCTCTCCTTTTCCTGTCTCCTTTGTTTGTCTGTTCGGCTGTCTGTCTCTCCCTTTCATCTGTCTGTCTGTATCTCTGTCACTGCTTTGTTCTGTCTATCTGTCTGCGTCTTTGTCTGTCAATGTATATCTGTCTATCTGTCCGAGCGTCATTCAAAGTCCCACACACATAGATCCTCTCTCCTCATTCTCACACTCTTTCTCCGAGTCCCAAAAGCGTCACTCATATAGTTCGCCTCTCATTCTCACTGTTTCTCTGGGTTCCAAAAGTACCACTCACATAGATCCTCTCTCCTCATTCTCACACTCTTTCTCCGGCTCCCAAAAGTGCCCTTGTGCATGCCTAATCTGCCTTCATTGCCCGGCACAACGAAGCATTTACTGACACACAATTCAATTTCGGTACTTTTTTGAGCTCTGCGTAAAACATATTGTCCCTGGAAGCCTTGCATTGTTTAACCGTGACCCCCTCCTCTTACTCTTCTTCTTCCTCCTCCTCCTCCTCCTCCTCCTGTTAATTCCCTTTCTCCTATTCCTCTTCATTTCCTACATACTCTTTCTCCTCCTCCTCCTCCTCCTCCTCCTTTTCATTCCCTCCAACTTCTACTACTACTACTACTACTACTACTACTACTACTACTACTCTTTCTCTTCTTACCTCTCCACCTCTTCTTCCTCTCCACCTTCCTCCTCCTCCTCCTCCTCCTCCTCCTCCTCCTCTTCTCATTCCCGTTTCTCTGCATCCTGTTCATTATTTTCTTCCTCCATCTCATCTCCTTCATTTCCGTCTCTTCCTCTTCCTCCTCCTCCTCCACTCCTTCCTCCTCTTTTTTTCTCTTCCTCTTCCTCTTTCTGCTCTTCCTCCTCCTCCTCCTCCTCCTCATTTCCCGTGCTTCTACTTCTTCTCTTCTTGCTACTCTTTCTACTGTATCTGTTTTCCTCTCTTCCTCCTCCTCCTCCTCCTCCTCCTCCTCTTAATTATCTCCCTCCTTGTCCCCTGTTCCACCTTTCCTCCTTCACCATCACACCTTCCAGTACTAACTCCTCCTCCTCCTCCTCCTCCTCCTCCTCCTCCTCCTCCGCTATTGCCACGCTCATCCTCGGCTGTCGTTTCGTCCCTCACCTTTGTGTCACTCTGCTCCGAATTAGGTTCATTTCGCGCCGGCCAGGACAGCGCGCGGCCCCTCCCTCTGAAGGCACGGGAGGAGGAGGAGGAGGAGGAGGGCAAGAAAGGGGTAAAACTGAAGAAGAGGAAAGGTTGAGAGAAATGGAATGGGGAGAGAAGAGGAGTTTTGTTAGGAGGAGGAGAGAAAACAGAGAAAAAAAGGGAAAGGAGAGGAAAGGGAAGGGGCAGGCATGGAAGAGGTAAAGTAGGAGAGAAAAAGGAAAGGGAGATGAGATGAGCAGTCCTCCCTTCCTTCCCTTCCTTCCTTCCTTCTTTCCTTCTTTCATTTCCTTTTATTTCTCCTTCCCATCTTCCTTCCTTCCACTAGTTTTTCTTTCCTTTTATCCTTCCTTCCTTTTTTACTATTTTATATTTCTTCTATCAATTCTTCCTTCTTTCCTCTCCTTTCCCTTCCATTCCTTTCCTTTCCTTTCCTCTCCTTTTCTTTCCTTTCCTTTCCTTTCCTTTCCTTTCCTTTTCTTTCCTTTCCTTTCCTTTCCTTTCCTTCCCATTCCTTTCCTTTCCTTTCCATTCCATTCCTTTCCCTTCCCTTCCTTTCCTTTCCTTTCCTTTCCTTTCCTTTCCTTTCCTTTCCTTTCTTTCTTTCCTCCCTTCCTCCTTTCCTTCCATCAACCGACACACACACACACACACACCGCCTCCCTTCCTTCCTTCCTTTCCTGTCCGTCCGGCGTGGCATTAATGAAGCATTCTCGACGCGTTTGGTTATCGAGGATGTAATTACAGGAGTCTCTTTTTTTACGCATTCATGACACGTACGATATAGGGACTGTCTATTATCTATTTCGAAGACCATTTGTATTAGCATTAGTTATCATTATTGTTGTTATTGTTAGTAGAGGTAATAATAGTAGTAGTAGTAGTAGTAGTAGAAGTAGTAGTAACAGCACTAATTTTAATGTGACCCTCCGCCCCCCAACACACACACACACACACACACACACACACACACACACACACACACATACATAAGAAAAGAAAGGGAGGAAGAGAGGAGGAAAGGGAGGAAAGTACAGGGAGCAAAGACGAGACGAAGGAAGGGAGAGAAGCAGCAAGAAGGGAGGGAGAGAGGGAGAGGAAGGGAGAGAGGGAGGGAGGGAGAGAGGGTTCCCGGCTTAGCGTAGTAACTCAGCGCGGCGAACTATGAGCCGGAAAATTGAGTGTTAGAGTGTGTTGTCTTGATGGAGGAGCCGCACACACACACACACACACACACACACACACGCACACACACCGTTCCCAGCCGTTCCCAAAGATCCGTCAGCAAGGCTACATTCAAAACACTCCCATTTCCCTATAAGTTTCATAAGTATTTTATTAGTAACTTTGCCCTTCCAGACTCGTTAGAGGAAACATACCATAAACAGTTCAGAAATATCAAGTAATTTCCCCTCAAAAAACATGGTAGACACACAATTAATTAGCTGAACGGCGTATTTTATCAAGGAAAAACATTAACATTTAACCTTGCCCCAAAAATGATTATTCACTGCCTCAAATTTGTGATCCCGTTGTAAAGAGCGCAAACATAGACCAGCGGAAGTCAAGAGTGGCAAACGAGGACCCATGAGTAGCGAAGAAGGGATACCGAGACATACAATCAGATCGGTCAATCAGTCGAAGTCACCGTCTACTTGAGCAGGGAGAGCCATGAAGGCAGAGGCAGAAGGACACGTAAGGAGCGGACGAGGGCACTTGAGAGGCGAGTAGAGGGAGGGACGCAGGCAGGCAAAGGGTCGGCGGGCCAGTCAGTCAGAATCAATGGCGGGGATCACTCCGATTGAAGAAGATTGACGCAACGGTGTTAGGGAGATGAAATGATTGCATAGGGGAGAGCGGCGAGGCGAGGAGGCAAGAAATGAGATCATACGCCTTATTTAAACTGATAAGGATATTTTTTGGCAGAAGAAGCGCCCGACATGACTAGTAGGAGATGAAGGGGTTAGAGATGGACAGCGGCGATCTTCTAACTCCAATTGATATATGCATGCAAAACGGTGACTGGCAAAAGAAGGGAGAAGATGAAGTGGTTAGCGAGGAACAGGACCGTGACTCAGGGACAAGAAGTGCAATCCAACACCTAATTCTAACTGATAGGGTTAAGATTCACCTTATTCTGCCTGATTTATACATACGTGAGGGTAACTAGCAAAAGACTCGTCAGACATAACTGGGACAAATTGAAGTGCTTGGAAATGAACAGTAACGTCACTTAAAGACATGAAATGCAATCCAACACCTAATTCTGACTGATAGGGGTAACTTTCGCTTTGTTCTGATTTATTTACCCATACAAGCCGGTAGCCAAGCAGAAGACCCGTCAGTTGAAGTTGAAGAGTAACAGCGGCGGGAGAATAAGACAAGACATACGATTTTAAACTAGGCTACTTTTTAACCAGCGACTGTAGATAGAGATTAGTACGATTTTATACTAGGCTACTTTTTAAACGACTTTAGATAGAGATTATAAGTGAAAATACAGGAACTAAGACACACTCATACCCACACCTATACACTATTTTTACTCACTGCCGCCGCATCATCATCATCATCATCAGCGTGTCACCTGTGGCGTCATTAGCTTACCTGTGGACGGAGAGAAAGAGAGATTAATACATGCTGTGTGTATGTGTGTGTGTGTGTGTGTGTGAGAGAGAGAGAGAGAGAGAGAGAGAGAGATCGTGCTAATATTCTCTCTAATCACGATAAGCAGCACTTTCTCGCTAACTTCCATGACTTCAATTCAACGAGAAAACAATAACCCTCCCAATTTAAAGACAGGAACAAAAATGACTTAGACATTATAAAAAAAAAACTATACTATCCTTAAAATATTCCCTCACAGACCTTTACTATAAGCCTTCGTAATTTGACTCATTAATTAGGCATACTTTCGTCTCCCTCACTGACCCATAATGAAATCGTTCGCTCGTGGTCTTATCCTGTAACTCGGCATTTTTATCTTTTTTAACAGAACATAAAACTAGTCTTCGTTGTGACGGGATGAGCTTCAGTTAAATGCCATATACCATGCTGGGATTGCTAGGCCAGAGCTCCGGCGTCACCTCGAGATGGGTGATTTTCTATACCATGTACTCAGGGTATTAACATTTCTCTTATGGCTTAACATACTAATGAGATCTTTAATCCCTTCGACTTTAAATGATGAACAGTATACGTCGTCAAGCATCATTTCCTGTCTACTTTTGGGTTCTATTGCGAAGGTACTTTTGTGAGTGAATTACTTTATCTGCTTAAGAGCGCTGGGCATCCTAAATCTGGCTCACGGGATGCTGGGATCCGTATTCCCTAAAGACAAGTGTTAGAAAAGCTTAACCCCTTGACTACGGATTTCCTATAAGAAGACATCACCAAGCTACAGGAGTGGAGCAAAAAGTGGCTGCTACAATTCAATGAAGAAAAATGTGAAGTCCTGTACCTTGGGAGGGGATATCCAGCACACCAATACCACATGGGAAACACTCCACTATCCACCACAGAGCCAGAGAAAGACCTGGGAGCGTATGTTACCAGGCTACCGGTGAAGGGATATCCAGCACACCAATACCACATGGGAAACACTCCACTATCCACCACAGAGCCAGAGAAAGACCTGGGAGCGTATGTTACCAGGCTACCAGTGAAGGCGAAATCCGTGCCAATCGCAGCGGACGGGTTAAGAAACTCCGTTGTGATTTATTTTCACATTGCCACCCGTGCAAACACTTATATAACGTAACTATGAATTCGAACTTTTCCAGACTTCCTAACACTTACGTCGGTACAGTTGCCTTGGATGCCCCATAGAAGGACCGGGAGAAGAAGTAACAGCCAGCCTCTTTGCCACGAGTTATTAGCTACAGCCGGGATAAGTTTAGGGAGCAAACACATTAATGGATGAAAGGTGAAAGTAAAGTTTATACAAGTTTAGCCTTTTCCCGCAGATTTACTAACAAACTTTGGTATCGCTTCACAGCCTGGCCGACGCAAACGTGTAGTAAAAATCTGATTGATGCGAACGGCTAAAAAAGATGTTTGGTCCAGGAGTCTTAGAGGCGGAAAACCGAGACACACATCAAGTTGCGGCAAAGTTTAGACAAGTTACGCCCTTTCTGTAGCTCCACTAATAAACTTTGATAAGACTTCACAGGCTAACCGACGAATAAGAAGGAAATGCGAAATAAAAACAGGACTGACAATAAAAAAAATATTCAGAAAAAGATGTTTGAACCAGGAATCTTCAAGGCGCGGACCTGGAACACACTAATGGGTGAAAAGTTGAAGAAAAAGTTAATAAAAGTTTGCCCTTTCTGTAGATTTACTAACAAACTATGATATCACTTCACACACTGACCGACGCAGTAGATTTTTTTTTTACAGGAAAGGAAGCAGCTCAACGGCATAAAAACGAGTTGAAAAAAGTCCGCTAATCGCTGCTCCTAAAAAAAAGATAAAAGTAAAGAATGACCAAAAGAGAGGTCAATTTCTGGTGGAGGGGCGTCTTGATACTCTCCTCCTGCTAACTAAAAACCTGACTGACGCGAACTATTCAGATACAAAAGAAGTTATATGAACAAGAATTCTTCACTTTAATGGGTGAGAAATAGGCGCACCAATCATCACCAAATGTGGGGTACAACCTTGGCGGAGGGACTGTTTTTTGGGCGCCATTAAAGATAAGGGGCTAGAGTAGCTCAGCCGGATATTTTGTTTTTATTTATTAATGATCCACGAGACATCCTAGAGTTGAATCAAAGGATGTGCTTATCTTTGTATTCATTCATACACACACTGGTAATATTTCTGTGGTGTCTGATTCACTGATTAGAGTGAAATGCTATTGTGATAAGAAGTCACAAATTCGTGTCACTAGTAAAAATGAAACTAGTAATTTAAGTTTTGCCGCCATGAAATGAACACAAATAGATAAATATGAAAGCTCACGAAGGCAAAATAAGTGACATCACCTGCTTTGTTCAGTAAAAGTATGCTGTTTTAGGTATCTGACACCCGCAATATACCAGGCTGCTGCTGCCTCGGCCACAGATTATTGCCAGATTGTCGTACTCAGCCGATTATATTTCCCGACTTCCTGCCCCAAAACTGTCTTCTGGGCTCCAAAAACGAAACTAATTTATAGTTATCGTTAAAAGAGTAAAATCCTGATGTTTCTCGGCAACAGTTAGGCGTCAGAAACCATTAAATACTATGCTCCGAGTACGACAATCTGGCAACGGTGGCTATACGTATTTTCATATTATTGTTCTGTTGTTTATTCAATGTTGTGTTCAAGAAAAAGAATACTCATAATTTTAGTTAGTTTTTGGGTATAAGGATTTTTGACGAAACAAGTATAACATTACCTTCTTTAACTTAGGAAACGTCCTGAATCCTGGATCGGTTATGATGATGTTAAGTGCGGCTATTGAAGTTTATAGCAAGGATAATGCTTAAAATAACACTCGTGGGAGCTAGATTATAAGAACACAGGTTTAGACTCCTTAGTGAGCGGGCAAGGAGGCAGGGAGCGGCGAGGCGGTGACGGTTGAAAGAATAGCGAACAGAGTGGCATCAGGAAGTTCTGGGAAGCTTTTAAAGTCTCCTCGTGCGCCGGTTAACAAAAGCAATGCAATAAGGTGCGAGGAAAGGCTAACACGGCCTCTTAAGTTCGCAAGTTTCCTGACTCTCCTCGTAAAGTGACGGTGCTTGTGTATGAGTGTGTGTGTGTGTGTGTGTGTGTGTGTGTGTGTGTGTGTGTGTAGGACCGAAAAAGAAACTGCATGTAGGGAAGAAGTTAAAGTTTGGTCTATGATTTAATTCTATCCGCGCCATTTCTTAGTGATTGCGTTCATTTTAATTTTGTTTTGGGCTGAATTTTCCTCTTGTGTAGTGAAGGAAAACAAGACTTATAGATAGGAGAAAGAAATTATGATGGACTATTAACTAACTAAGAGATAAAAGGAACGTTAGTGTAAGGGCAACGGGTTAAACTTCTTCTTCTTCTTCTTCTTGCATTACTTTGAGACCTATAATAAAAGAAGACTTAACTTATGACGGCGAATTAACTAAGAAAAAGTAGGTGAAGGTGACGGAAAGTGAGGGTGAAAAGGAAGGCAAGGGTAAAGGGTTGAACATCCTCCTTTCATTTTTTCTTCATCATCTTCTTCTTCATCTTCTTCCTTTCACTCTTCTTCTTTTTATGACTTCTATCGCTGTGTACGTAACGATTAGGCTGCATGATTAAGAAGCCAATGTTAAACTTCCTCCTTTCTTTTTTTCTTCATCATCTTCTTCTTCTTCTTCTTCTTCCTTTCATTCTTCTTCTTTTTGTGACTTCTATCGCTGTGTACGTAACGATAAGACTGCATGAGTAAGAAGCCAATATTAAACTCTCACCGGACTTTTGAGTTTCCTGGCAACTTCTTGAACGGAAACTAAAAAGGGGAATTTCTTGGAGCAATGTTATGAATCCCAACCTCGAGGAAAACGGCGCTCGGGAACAACAACCGCGTCCCCGTCGACCCTTTGAGAATAGTTAAAAGTTTCTATCACTTTTTAAACCTATACTCTTCATCCCTAATTCTCTTTTATTTTCTTATTCCAACCATACACTCCCTAAATACAGAGTAGAATCTCCTTTTAATGTTTTGTCTTTTCCGAAATATTTATACCACGCGCTCAGCCTCCTCTGTGGACGACCCCAGTCCGTTGGTAGCGCAGGGGAATTTTATTTATAGTCGCTGCCGTGATGTATGACTCTGGTCTATGCTGCCCCCCGGTGTTCCTCTTGACACTGAAGTTATCGACGATGCTTGAAAATTGTCAGCGAGCATCGGTGCTGGGATTCGAACCTAGGTCTCCGGGGTTCACCACTCTGCCACCGCCTCCAGCCTCTTACCGCAAAATAAAGAGAAAGGCTGAGACGGATGCTGAGTTATAAGTTCTGAGTAAGCACGCGTCGGTCTTCATGTGGACTGACTGACACGCGCGAGGCAGCAGCAGCAGGGAAGAGAGACGCCACAGAGAGCCTCCGCCTCATGACCAGCTTTTTGGCGCGCAGGAGACAGGATGGAGTGAAGGAGCTGCGGCAAGGAACGAAAGAGTCTAGAAAAGGAGGGAATCTGTTTAGGTTTTGTTGGCTATATGGTTGGTATCCTAAGACGCTTCCGACTCTCACATCAACTTTTTCCACAGGCCTAAAGGGAGATGAGCCGGGTTCTAATGAGTGTTTCTGAAGGTTCATGGCACAGAAGAAGGGTCAAACTGTCACGAGGGTCATTGAACTACCCCTAGAAATGCTCAAAACTCCTACGAAAGCCTTGTCAAATATGTGTACTTGGACAAGGAAATGTTTAAAATACGGCCCAATATGTTAACCTTTTGTCTTGGTTCTTTTCTGCATCTCAACCTCCACCTCCTCCTCTTCCATCTCGTGTTCCCTTCCCTTCTCGCCCTTCTACTTATGCATTTTATATCATCTGCTTCCTCTCCTTACTTAACCTCCATCTTCACCTCCTTCTCCTCCTCCCCCTCCTTTTTCCTTCCCCTCCTTCTAGTTTCTCTACTCTTGCACCCAACCTCTTCCTCCTCCTTCTACTTCACCCAAGCCATCACCTTCACTTCTCCTCCTCCTCCTTCTCTATCTCGTACCCTTTTCCACCTCCTCCTCCTCCTCCTCCTCGTCGCTCTCTCAGCCTCGCACCCTACCTCTTATTCTTCCTCCTCCTACTTCACCAGCACCTCCACCACCTCCACCACCCCTCCACACCCCCTCAATCAATGCCTGGCGCTCCTCCAGCATGCAGTAATTTGATTGTCCACTTAATCCAATTCCGCCGCACCGCCCGCCATGCTGCTCACGGCTTGGCTTCTCCTCCCTTCCCTAGTCCTGGCCCGCCGCTGCCGCTGCTGCCCGTCGCGTCATCTTGGAGCCACGCCGATACTTAGACAGCAAATTCCAGCTCTCTCGGATGCCGACTACGCGGACGCCATTTTTGACTCTCTCTCTCTCTGAACTTCTCTCTCTCTCTCTTTCTCTATCTCTATCTTTTGTTGTCTGTCTTTCTGTGGGGTTCTGTCTCTGTTTCTGTGGTTCTGTCTGTGTTTCTCTCTCTCTCTCTCTCTCTCTCTCTCTCTCTCTCTCTCTCTCTCTCTCTCTCTCTCTCTCTCTCTCTCTCTCTCTCTCTCTCTCTCTCTCTCTCTCTCTCTCTCTCTCTCTCTCTCTCTCTCTCTCTCTCTCTCTCTCTCTCTCTCTCTCTCTCTCTCTCTCTCTCTCTCTCTCTCTCTCTTAGGCATCGCTCAATGTTCCTCATCCTCGTCTTCTTCCTCTTCCTTTTTCTTTTCTCTGCTAATTCCTCTTTTTCTTTATTTTCCTTCTTTTTAAACTTTCTTCCTCTTCCTCCTTCCCTTCCCGCATCTTCAGTCTTTTCCCTCCTTTCTCTCTTTTTCCTTTCCCATTATTTTCTTCCTTTCTTTTTTCCATTTTCTCACTAACTTTCCATCCTTCTTCCCTCCCTCTCTCTCTCTCCTTCTCTCTCTTTCCCTCGCCTTTATCTCTTCTTTATCACTCTTCCTTTATCAATCCATTTCCTTCTCATCTTCCCAATGCTGCATCTTTCCTTTTTCTCTTCCCTATATCTCTCGTTCTCTCACTCTCTCTCTTTCTCAATTCTCTCAAGTCACTCGGTTCGTCACTCCTCTTCCCTTGTCGTTCACTTCCTCTCTCGTCCATTCAACACATAACGAAACGTACTGAAAAATGTGAAAAAGGAAAGTAGTAGAGGAGTATAGGGGAGAGATAGTATAGAGGAGAGAGGACAACAGAAGAAGAGATCAGTTGGCAATACAGACTTTGAATTCACGAAAACGATAATAATAATAATAATAGCAATAATAATAATAATAATAATAATAATAATAATAATAATAATAATAATAATAATAATAATAATAATAATAATAATAATAATAATAATAATAATAACAAGGAGGAGGAGGAGGAGGAGGAGGAGGAGGGAGATCGACTGTTAAGGAAGACATGAATTTTCCGCTTCGTTGCCACAGTGATAACCACCTCAAGACTCCTCCTCCTCCTCCTCCTCTCCTCCTCCTCCTCCTCCTCCTCCTCCTCCTCCTCTCCTCTCCTCCTCCTCCTCCTCCTCCTGCTTTTTTTTCTTCTTTTTTTTTCTTTTTTTTTGTTTTAATTTTTCGTAAACATTTTCCTCCACCTCCTCTTTCCTCTCGCTCTCCTCCTCCTCTTTTCCTTCCTCCTCCTCCTCCTCTTCCTCCTCCTCCCGCCCCGTGACCCGCATCTTCCTAGTGTAATTACCGGGAATCACAATCACTCCCACTCTCTCTCTCTCTCTCTCTCTCTCTCTCTCTCTCTCTCTCTCTCTCTCTCTCTCTCTCTCTCTCTCTCTCTCTCTCTCTCTCTCTCTCTCTCTCTCTCTCTCTCTCTCTCTCTCTCTCTCTCTCTCTCTCTCTCTCTCTCTCTCTCTCTCTCTCTCTCTCTCTCTCTCTCTCTCTCTCTCTCTCTCTCTCTCTCTCTCTCTCTCTCTCTCTCTCTCTCTCTCTCTCTCTCTCTCTCTCTCTCTCTCTCTCTCTCTCTCTCTCTCTCTCTCTCTCTCTCTCTCTCTCTCTCTCTCTCTCTCTCTCTCTCTCTCTCTATCTATCTTCCTTCCTATCTCTTCCTCCCCTCTTTCTTTCTTTCTTCCTTTCTTCTTTCCTTCCTTCCTTTCTTCCTTCCTTCCTTCCTTCCTTCCTTTTTTCCCTCCTTCCTTCCTTCCTTTCCTCCTCCATAGACGTATCCTTTGACTCATCCTACAGGAGTGAAGTGATAACCCTCCTCCTCCTCCTCCTCCTCTTCCTCCTCCTCCTCCTCTTCCTCCTCCTCCTCCTCCTCCTCCCCTGAATACCAATAAAAAAGGGTTCGTTTCTTCAAAGACTTCACTTGCTCTCTCTCTCTCTCTCTCTCTCTCTCTCTCTCTCTCTCTCTCTCTCTCTCTCTCTCTCTCTCTCTCTCTCTCTCTCTCTCTCTCTCTCTCTCTCTCTCTCTCTCTCTCTCTCTCTCTCTCTCTCTCTCTCTCTCTCTCTCTCTCTCTCTCTCTCTCTCTCTCTCTCTCTCTCTCTCTCTCTCTCTCTCTCTCTCTCTCTCTCTCTCTCTCTCTCTCTCTCTCTATCTCTCTATCTTCCTCCCTCTCTCTCTCTCCATCTTCCTCTTCTCTCCAGCAACTCTTCTTCCTTCCCTGTTCTCTTCTCTCCTTCTCTTCATTTATGCTTCTTTCTTCCCTTCCTCTGACTCTTCCTCCTCCCTACCTCTTCAGACACGTTTCGTTGAAGAAGAAGAAATAGTACAACAACGACGACAACAACAACAACAACAACAAACAACAGGAGGTGGAGGAAACAATCAATGAAGGGAAAAGAGAGAGAAGAGGAGGAGGAGGAGCAGGAGGACGAGGAAGAGGAGGAAGAGGAAGAAGAGGAGTAATAGAAATGAAAGGGGAAGAGAAGGAAGATAACGATTAGGATAAGGGGAAGGAAGAGGAGAAGGAGGAGGAGGAGGAGGAAGAGGAGGAGGAAGAAGACAACAATTAAGAGGAGGAGCACGAAGATTATGAAGAAGAAGAAGAAGAAGAGGAAGAGGAAGAAGAAGAAGAACAAGAAGAACAAGAAGCAGAAAAGGAAGAACAAAAAGAAGAAGAAGAACAAAAAAGAAGAAGAAGAAGAAGAAGAAGAAGAAGAAGAAGAAGAAGAAGAAGAAGATCAAGCAGAGGTGAATAAAAGAGAAAAAAAAACTTAAGCAATTCCTCCTTGGACTCCTAAATCACTCCACCATTAACATACTGGACGGAGTGACTGACCCGGGGAATGGATTATACTCGCCTCTCTCTCTCTCTCTCTCTCTCTCTCTCTCTCTCTCTCTCTCTCTCTCTCTCTCTCTCTCTCTCTCTCTCTCTCTCTCTCTCTCTCTCTCTCTCTCTCTCTCTCTCTCTCTCTCTCTCTCTCTCTCTCTCTCTCTCTCTCTCTCTCTCTCTCTCTCTCTCTCTCTCTCTCTCTCTCTCTCTCTCTCTCTCTCTCTCTCTCTCTCTCTCTCTCTCTCTCTCTCTCTCTCTCTCTCTCTCTCTCTCTCTCTCTCTCTCTCTCTCTCTCTCTCTCTCTCTCTCTCTCTCTCTCTCTCTCTCTCTCTCTCTCTCTCTCTCTCTCTCTCCCTGTTTTTTTTATCTTTTTCTTTTCTTTCTTTCTTCTTCTTTCCTTCCTTCCTCCCTTCTTCCCTTCAGTCCTTCTTCCTTCCTTCCTTTCTGCCTTCCTATTTTTTTTTTCTATTCTTCGTTATTTTCTCTCTACCTCCTTTCTCTCTCTTCTCTTCTCTCTCTCTCACTCACTCACTCACTCTCTCTCTCTTTTTATCTCCCCTCTTCTCTCTTCTTCCTTCTCTACACTATTTTCCTCTAGTTTTATCTTCTCTCTCTCTCTCTCTCTCTCTCTCTCTCTCTCTCTCTCTCTCTCTCTCTCTCTCTCTCTCTCTCTCTCTCTCTCTCTCTCTCTCTCTCTCTCTCTCTCTCTCTCTCTCTCTCTCTCTCTCTCTCTCTCTCTCTCTCTCTCTCTCTCTCTCTCTCTCTCTCTCTAAATAACTCTAATTACACATACTTAGTACACAAACAATATCAAAACTAGAAACATGTACTCTACTTGTCCGCCAGCGATAATCATTCATTAACACAGATCGCTGCCTGCTCTCGTAATCTCTTGGAGCTAATACAACCTCCCCTTCCCCCCTTCCCCTTCCCTTCACCCTCCCTCTCCCGACCCCTCCTGACCCTCCCCGCTCTCTGCCTCAACTCATTAATAAACATGGAGTGCACGAGACAGAGGGACATTGCCGCTTCGTTACGCTTTGCTCAACTGGTTCAGGATTACGCGCATCAATCAGATTTAATCATTTACTGTGAATTATTTTTTTGTTTCGTTCCTCAAGCACATCAGAACCTCGAGGCAGCGTACTATCTATCGCCTCTTCATATCAAAAACACCTATAATTGTTCTTTCCCTGAGTACAAGAGCTTCAAGTGCCGATGATGTAGAGAACAAAACTATCCCCTCTACACAACATCACTCACAATAGCTATTCTTTTTTCCCTCAGCGCACCGTTCAAGTAAATCTCCTGGACTGTTTTGGTAGCTAGTACATTGATTTCATGTTCGTTGTAGCATTTTCGTAACTTCTGAACCGGTTTTCTTTTACGTCTGTTGCCCTGTTTTCTTTCCTTAAGCACAACAAGGCCTGGAGGTTAGCAGTACGCCGATTTTCACAACATCAAGCACAGTTATATTACTTTTTCTTTAAGCATATCAGAGCCTCGAGGTTAGGGCGGCGTCGCTAGAGGGAACAGCAGACTCTCCATCGACTCTTCTTAACATCACTCACATCTATATATAATTCTTCCCTCCTCCAGCACATCAAAGCCTCGAGGTTAGGGCGCCGCTGCTACTGTAGACTTCGGACTATCGCCTCTTCGCATCGCTCACGGCCTTATATAGTTTATGTTATCTATACGTATTCATATTTCAATTTACAAAGTCTGTAGGCCCGGTTCATAAGACCACCGCTACACCTATATTATCAAACTTTCTTCTGCTACTTTTCTTCATGCTATACCTCACGGCTATATATTCCCGAAGCTTCATATACTTATTTATTCTATAATTTACAAAGTCACACGCCTTTCCTCTCAAATTCCTCCTATTCTGTCCCACTCCCTAATGCAAAAAAAGTTAGCCAATATATTTTTTCCTTCAGCCTATGCAAGACACGAATATTAAAACTATATCAGGAATAAGTGTGAAAGAAAATTCGGATACATTAGATTATCAATACACAAGAACGGAGAAAAAAATATATTGGTTAGCTTCTTGCATTAGTTAGTGGGACAGCATGGGAAGGAGCCTGAGTGGAAAGTCTTGTTTTGTGCCGCGGGGTCGAGGGATGGAAGGCGGGCGGGGCACGTTCCTGGCTACCAAGTTCAGAGGAGCGTTACGATTTGCGCAACACGGGAGTCACAAAGAGAAGGTCGGTTGGGTTGGATTTTACCGAGGCACTGAAAGGGAAAGACGTGTACGATGTCACATTTTTACGGTGAAGGAGACGCCTCAGCGGTGAAAATAAGGCAAGGAGCAAGAGACCACAATGTCGCCGCTCCGAGGAGGTGAAAATTTTAATTAACGACAACCATAAAGATCATTCAAAATTACGACGTTCAGTCTTTTTTTAATCACTCACTAGAAGGCATATTTTCTTTTATATAACTTACAAGGACATTTAATAAGACTCTTCTTCTTTTAATCACTCACTAGAAGGCACATTTTCTTTTATATGACTTACAAGGACATTTAATAAGACTCTTCTTCTTTTAATCACTCACTAGAAGGTATATTTTCTTTTATATAACTTACTAAGACGCTAACTAAGACTCTTCTTTTTTTAATCACTCACTAGAAGGAATATTTTCTTTTATATAACTTACAAGGACATTTAATAAGACTCTTCTTTTAATCACTCACTAGAAGGCATATTTTCTATTATATAACTTACTGGGAAGCTTACTAGGAATCTTCGTTGCTTATAAAATAGGCTCATAACTTTCCAAACTGTACCTCGAGTTCTGTTCAAAGGGGAAAGGTTAGGAGGTATGTAAGGCTCCTTTTTGTTCCTTTTTCCCTCTGGACATGATACACGGACATCCGGTATTAACAGCGACATGGGATGTTAATTAATGTGGAAAAGATTGAAAGTCTCGCCTCCCTCTGGCCGAGACTGCTAGGAGGGAAGGGTCGGTCATTATAAATATTACTGTCATCCTTGTGTGTGTGTGTGTGTGTGTGTGTGTGATGATGTGTTTTTGAGTTCGAGAATAAAAGGAATGGAAACAAAAGGAAGGAAAAGAAAGAAAAGGAAAATTAATAGAAGGAAAGAAAGAAGGGAAGTACGAAGAAGCGATGGACATAATTATAAGGGAGGGAGAGAGAGAGAAGAAGAGAGAAGAAGAGAGAGAAAGAAGGAAAGTCGAAGAAGCGAAATGAATAAATAGAGAAAGAAAAAAGAAAGAAAGAAAGAAAAAAAAATGTGAAGGAAGATAGGAAGGAAGACAGACAGGCAGACAGACAGACAGACAGACAGACAGACAGACAAACAGACAGACAGAAAATAAAGAAATGATGAATGAAAAAGAAAAAAAAGAGAGAAGGGAAGGAAGGAAGGTTGGAAAGAAGGAGAACAAGGGAGAAGGAAGCGAGTCACGTAGCACCCTCTTCCTCTCCTCCTCTTCCTCTTCCTCCTCCTCCCCCTCCTCCTCCTCCTCCTCTTCCTCTTCCTCCTCCTCTCCACGCCGCTAGAAATCACCGCCGTCCTCCTCTTCTTCCTCTTTTACTCATCCTATTCCTCTAATTCTTCCTCTTGAGTTTCCTCCTCCTCCTCCTCCTCCTCCTCCTCCTCCTCCTCTTCCTCTTTCTGTTCCCCTTCCTACTCTTCTTCCTCTTTCTGTTCCCTTTCCTACTCTTCTTCCTCTTTCTTCTCCTTCATTTCTTGTTCCTTTTTCTTTCCGCCAATGATTCTTTTTTTTTCTTTATCTTTTAGTTATTCATTCGTTTACTCATCCATACAGTCTCTCTCTCTCTCTCTCTCTCTCTCTCTCTCTCTCTCTCTCTCTCTCTCTCTCTCTCTCTCTCTCTCTCTCTCTCTCTCTCTCTCTCTCTCTCTCTCTCTCTCTCTCTCTCTCTCTCTCTCTCTCTCTCTCTCTCTCTCTCTCTCTCTCTCTCTCTCTCTCTCTCTCTCTCTCTCAGGAGCGGTTACTGTCCCCCCCCCCATGGTCCCGGCAGTACCCAGAGACCGACTATAATGAGTCTTGCTCTAATCAGAAGCAAAGTTGCCAGATTCTCCTACTCAGCCTCATCTATTTACCTCCTACCCAAAAACTGTCTCGCGGACCCCAATAAGGAAATTCACTTATAATCATCGTCAAAATAGTTAATTCCTGATGTTTCTTGGCAATAGTTAGGCGTCAGACACCGGTAAATACTATGCTCTGAGTATGGCAATCTGGCAGCGGTGACCAGAAGGGTACTATCATGATCAGGCCGTGGGCACACAATATCACAATCCACACAGATGATCTTTAGAGGGTGCGTTGCGTCGAGTACTTAACCTGTCAGCTGCGATTGGCACGGATTTGGCTTTCACTGGTAACATGGTAATATACAGTCCCAGGTCTTTCTCTGCCTCTGTGGTATTGGTATGTGGTATTGGTATGTTGGATATCCCTCTCCTAAGCTGCAGGACTTAACATTTTCTTCACTGAATTGTAGCAAACACTTTTTGTTCCACTCCCGTAGCTTGGTGAGGTCTTCTGCTAGGAAATCCGCAGTCAAGGGGTTAAAGTATAATTCATAAGCAAGCCACTCCGGGCGATGACAGTTGAAAGTGGATGAAAATGTGAACTTTTTAATCGAGTGAAGTGTAAACCAAGCTATCTACGGCAACACGCGTGGCCCTGAACATGAATCACAAGTTTGAAAGTTTCGTTTAGTCGGCGCAACATCTGTGGTCATATGCCGCATGAATCACAGAGAGCGGCCGATTAGTGTCACGGGAAATTATAGAAAATACTTACTCTATATATTACTCTTGCTTACTTTTTTCTTGCTCAACTTATTTTACTTATATTTTCTTGCTTTTTTTTATCATTTGTAAACCGTGAACGTAAATTAAATGGAATAACTTCAGTGTGTTATCCGAAAAAAAATTACTACTTTTACATACTCTTTTATTTACTTAATTTACTTACTTTATTTGCTTACTTTACTTTTTCTTACTCCTATTTTTTTCATATTTCATCAGGCGTCACTCCAACAACCTCATTACTGGAGCATCAACAAGCATTATGACATCATTTAAGAGAGATGGGAGAGTAAATTAAAATAGACAAGATGAAAGAAAATAAATATCGCTACTACTTTTTCATCCAATTTCATATCAACAACTACACCCTGTCTCTCTGATCGGCGGTACTGTCTCCCTGATCGGCGGTACTGTCTCTCTGATCGGCGGTACAGTTTCCCTGATCGGCGGTACTGTCTCTCTGATCGGCGGTACTGTCTCTCTGATCGGCGGTACTGTCTCTCTGATCGGCGGTACTGTCTCCCTGATCGGCGGTACTGTCTCCCTGATCGGCGGTACTGTCTCTGATCGGCGGTACTGTCTCCCTGATCGGCGGTACTGTCTCCCTGATCGGCGGTACTGTCTCCCTGATCGGCGGTACTGTCTCCCTGATCGGCGGTACTGTCTCCCTGATCGGCGGTACTGTCTCTCTGATCGGCGGTACTGTCTCTCTGATCGGCGGTAACATTCTTTATTTTGACAACTTAAATTTTACATATCAGCTCAAATTTCCAGGGATGTTTTTTTCCTCCTATGCATAGTGAGTGTAGGGGTGTGTAGCAGCTGGCAAACATTCCCTAGAGGCTGAACAGGGCCAGACAAAGTAAGCAAGGAGGAAAATATCTCAACAGTCACGCTAGACCATCCCCAATTACGACATGCAGATACAGCAAAAGGCTTAATTTAGCAAACCCTTTAAGTAAGAGAGGAGAGTAAGTACTTATTGTCTGAACACGTGAACATAAATTATATAAAGTGACTATAGCGTTATACAAAATAAAATTAAAGAATCTGAATAATACTATCACTAATTTCCATCATTTAATTTCATCAAAGCCATTTTTCCTACGACACAAATAATTACACCGAGTGAGTAATTACGGTTAAAGCTGTAAATATGTGTACTATACAATAAATAAATAAAAATAGTAATGTTTATTTTCTTATTTACAGCCATATCCACATCAACAAGTGCCACTTTGTAAAAATATCCCTGAATATATGTGAAGTATAACGTGATTAACTGTAGTGTTATAAAAAAAACATCAATACTCTTACTGTTTTTCATCGTTTCAATCCATCAAAGATACAACATAAAAAAAATGGTTAACCGTGTACCAGCGACGGGCCAAATTTGTGGCTTTACCGTGTAGCAGCGACGGGCCAAATTTGTGGCTTTACCGTGTACCAGCGACGGGCCAAATTTGCGGCTTTACCGTGTACCAGCGACGGGCCAAATTTGTGGCTTTACCGTGTAGCAGCGACGGGCCAAATTTGTGGCTTTACCGTGTACCAGCGACGGGCCAAATTTGTGGCTCTACCGTGTATCAGAGACGGGCCAAATTTTTACCATGACATAAACCCCTAAAAATAGATGATGCATAAACTGATCACAAATGCGTTGATATATATTATGAAATGGTTTGTGTGAGTGATGATTTTTCTCATTTTTCTTGCTTAGAGGGACCATTAGGAAACATTATCCCCGCAGCTACCGGGTTAATTATTTACTTATTTACAGCAAGTGCCATATTCACATCAAGAAGTGCCATTAAGTGTCACAATGCAAAGATCCGTGAATATGTCTACTATAACGTGACAACTCTTAGCATTCAAAAATAAGGAAACTAATGGGATTCTGATGACAAGCTTCACCTGTTTTCAACCCGTCCGCTTCGATTGGCACGGATTTTGCCTTCACTGGTAGCCTGGTCACACATACTCTCAAGTCTTTCTCTGCCTCTGTGGTGGATAGTGGAGTGTTTCCCATGTGGTATTGGTATGTTGGATATCCCTTCACTGGTAGCTTGGTAACACATACTCCCAAGTCTTTCTCTGCCTCTGTGGTGGATAGTGGAGTGTTTCCCATGTGGTATTGGTATGCTGGATTTCCCCTCCCAAGGTTCATGACTTTATATTTTTCTTCATTGAATTGTAGCAGCCACTTTTTGTTCCATTCCTGTAGCTTGATGATGTCTTCTTGTAGGAAATCCGGAGTCAGGGGATAGATTGTTTCATTTCATCAACACACCATTACGAGTGAGGTGGGAGCAAGTAATATATATAAACTTATAAATCTGTGTAGCTACTGTATCGTGATGCAGTAGTGTTATACAACGAAATAAAAATAAATAATAGAATAATACATTAACTTTTTCATCGAGTGTCATTTCATCAAAGCCATTCTTACTGCACGGAGCATTACTATGTTATTAGGAGTTAGAGGATGGTAAATACAGGAACAGTGAGTAGCGGGCTTTTTTTTTTTTTTTTTTTTTTACATTTGTTAACTTTTTTATGCCTTTGAACTGACTCCTCTGCTGTAAAAAATAATAATAATAATAGTAATAATAATAATGTTTGAACCTATATGAATGTGTGTAGTCTACCCTGGCGAAGAAGGATTATGAAAAGATACGTAAAAAACCTCTACCTGTTTATAATCGTTTCACATAAGCGTCGTACTGCAACATAAATTATCACACCCTTACGAATTAGAGAAGGCCAAGTAATGATGTTCAAACCCTATTAACCTTTACAATATAATGAGTAAGCAGGGTTATACAATGAAAATTAATTATAGTTTGGCATTTCGTAACAGTAATTCAAACAGCGGAGGCCGGCAATGATCTTTAAACCTTATTAACTTTTATAATATAGTAACTAAGCAGGGTTATACAATGAGAATTAAATATAGTTTGGCATTTCTTAACAGTAATTCAAGCAGAGGAGGGCCAGTAATGATGTTTAAACCCGCTCGCCTCTACAACACACCGCGGCAAAACATCGCTATACAAACACTGAAACACTAAACACACACACCACATCATCAACTTTTAATTTCCACCTCCACCATCATTTTTTCCATCGCGATTTTAATAAACAAACCTTCATGTGATTATAATACGCGAGATTAAACGAGAGAGAGAAAAAAAAGAAACTGTATGAGCGTGATTAAATGAGTTGTGCTGTAAATGCATACGATTATTTTTAACGCAGGAATTAATCGCACGGAGCCGATCCACAGAGGGAGCGTTGAAGGGTTAGAGGGGGGGGACTGTTTACCGGCGAGCGAAGGGTGGTTGAAGGAGCGAGCGGCGGGTACTGAAGCGGCGGGTGAACTTCAGCGCATGACGGACGTGTTTTGCTACCATTATCATCGGTTTTATTCTAAGAGACGAGACAGGTAGAGAGGGAGGATTGGGGACGCTATACATTGCCCGTCCAGCGACCTCCATACACCTGAGACGCCGAGAAAGAGAACGAAAGAGAAACAGACAGACAGACAGACAGACAGACAGACAGACGGACAGACAGACGGACAGACAGACGGGCGAACAGACGGACGAACAGACAGACAGACACACACACACACACACACACACACACACACACACACACACACACACACACACACACACACACAGGTTGGACCCTTCTCGATTCCATTTAGCGAGAAGTGAGCTTTCGATAAGAGCTTTGAAGACCAACTGGACAGCGCCCCGAAACCTTTATCACGATGCTCTTAAAGCCGATAAGACAAGTACGAAGGTAAAACGTAAATAAACTTAATCACACAGAGGTAAGCAGGAGAGAGAGGCAGAGAGGAGGAACATATTGATAACACCTTAGTGGTTTGACATGCTTATAGTTCTACCAAGGAAGCAGTATAACTATCAAGCATTTCTTAGTATTTCTTTCAAGAGGGGAGAGATGGAGCGAGAAATGAAGGTGAGAATGAGTGAGGAGGAAGTGAGGGAGGGGGAGAGACGGTGGTAAAGAGTTGAGGGCAAATAAAGGGAAGAAGAAAAAAGAAAATGTCGAAAAGGGAAGGAGAAAAGAAGATGGAGAGAGAGGGAAATTAGTGTAAATGATCATAGTGAACTTAATCTCCACCCAGAGGTAAGCAGGAGAGAGAGAGAGAATGATAACAATTAGCTTGACATGCTTATCCTGGTAGCAGCGGGGATCATGTTTCTTAATGGTTCCTTCAAGCGAGAAAAATGAGAAAAAATCACCCCTCACACAAACCATTCCATAATATATATCAAAGCATTTGTGATCAGATTATGCATCATCTATTTTGGGGGGGGTTATATTTCTACCAAGGGAACCGTAAGTATCAATCATATTTCAGTTACTTCAAGAGGAGAGTTTCGAGTCTCTACAGCGAGGCACACCAACACCACCGCCATGCATAAGGTTATAAGGACACTCTACATAAGGCCAACCAGCTAGTCAGTCAGTCAGTCGGTCAGTCAGCAAGTCAGAGTCGGTCCACACACGGGAACTCCTAACAACCAAACACTTTTACATCACGACAACCAGCAGTCAATTTTAGTCCATATTCTTAAAGGTATCAGGAACCCCTTACGACGATATCCCAAAGCTAGAAAGAAGATTAACCGGGTAAAACTATCGCTAGGATCACAAAACAGTCCAAGGCAATCACAAGAACTTCCACGAGAGGCTTTTCAAACAGACGAGCTGAGGCGCCAAGACTTTTACGAATACGGAGTTTCGTTATAACTCTGAACGCATTTCTACATCAAGCTAAAAGTTCTTTGATGAATGGCGAGTGAATAATGGATGTGTCGTATTAGTAGTGGTGTGTGTGTGTGTGTGTAATAACATGTTAGTATTGAGTATTGAGCGCACACACACACACACACACACACACACACGCAATAAATTACCCAGTTAACTTACAAATACTTTACTAATGAGAGAGGTACCACACTTTACTATACCAATATAAGAGTACACACACACACACACACACACGCACACACACACACACACACACACACACACACACACACACACACACACACACACACACACACCTCTCCCCTTCCCTCAATACCTTACCTTACAATACTAACCCTCATTCCCCTTTTCCATTCACTCTTTTTAAGGCTTACACCCATTCCCTTATTCATCAACCAACGCTCCTTCTCCCCTTTCTCTCTCTCTCTCACTCTTCACTCCTTCATTCAGTCTTCCATCTATTCTCCTCTTCCTCCACCTATTTCCCCACTTCTATATTTACTCTTCCTTCCCTCCTCAACTCATTCTCTTAGCTAGACTTCCACACTCGTCTGATTAACCCTCCCACTCATGTCCTTTAATATACACACTCATTTCTCTACTTTCCTCTCATTCCCACTCTTTATTACACAGATTTCACTCATCCAGTCTTCTAAAAAATATATGTTCCTGTGTTACTTTCTTCCTTGGCCACTCCTTTCCCACTCACCTGTTTAGCCCTCCCACTCATGTCCATCAACTCCTTCGCATACCTCCAGTTCCCTTTCATTTCTACTCTTTATAGACGTACTTCACTCATCCACTGTTCCTATGCTATGTTCCTCTCCCACTCCGTTCCCACCCATCTGTTTATTCCCCACTCTTCTCCTCCTCCGTTTGCTTTTATCTGAGTCCCTCCCTCGCGCCCACACTCGCCCTTGCAGCGTTGACTTGCATTCCTCAGCTTCAAGTGGAGGTCTTTAGCGTATCAGTGGTTCTTGAGCGGGTCACCAGAAGCCTTGATAGCGCCTTGGACTTGCACGTTATTATATTTTTTTTTCTTCAGCTACCTCCTCCTCCTCCTCCTCTTCCTCTTCCTCCTTTTCGTAGTTCAATTGCTGTTTCTCCTTCCGCCTCCCCTTCGCCCTTATGTGGTTCTTTGTTCTTCTTTTTCTTAAGTGTTTTTTTTTTTTATTCTGATTAGCATTTGTTTTGTCCAGGTTTTGTTCTTTTTTTCTTCTTTTCCTCTTTTTTACTTCTTTTTACATTTTCTTTTTCTTCTTCTTTTTCTCCTCTTCTTCTTTTCGTTCTTATCCTTCTTTTTATTTTCCATTTTCTCTTCATACTTCCTCTCCAGCATCTCTTCTCCTCAACATCTCTCCTCTCCAGCATCTCTTCTCCTCAACATCCCTTCTCCCTCCTCATCATCTCTTCTCCTCAACATCTCTTCTCCATCATCTCTTCTCACAAACTCTTCCCTTACTCCCGCTTTCTCCTTTCCCCATCTCTACTTTTCATCTCTTCTACCTCTTCACCTTCTCCTCCTCCTCCTCCTCTCCCTGTTGTTTGTTCTTCCTTTGTGTTCCTTTGTGTTCCTCCATTCATCTCCGTTCCATTACTACCCCTTATAATCGCCTCCCCCCTTCAATCAGGCTTCATCACGCTTCCCCGAGGATACAAGAAGCGTGGCTCACACTTCATAAGACCCATTCCGACCACCTGTTTTTCTGCACAATTTTCTCCCTTTTTATTTTCTGGTGGACCGGTTTATTGCATGAGTGACCCCACGGTTTATTAACTGCCATTATCTCACAACAGTACCCAGACCGGTTATTTGCCACCCCACTTCAAGTCCGTATTATCTCTATGCATGAGTGAACACTTTTACTCGGGCGTCGGTGAATGAATCTGAATGCTGAACGAGCGGGTTTTTAGACCACTGGGATTTGAAGGTCTTGAGGAGGCCTTGAGTTTTTTTGTTTTTTTTACGTCTATGCCTATAGCGCCGCCAGGCTTGCTTGAGGGGCCTGGATGGTATTCGGCCCCAGCCCGCCATAGCGCAGGCAAGTGTTTATAGTGGCGCCATCTTCTCTTGGCTCATGCTGCCCCCCGGAACTCCTTCTTGATTCACTTGGACGGTTTCCTCTAGAGTCCGGGTTGATGGGTGGTCTTCAGGACAGCATGTGGGTAGTTTTAAGCCACTCGGCGGTGACTGAAAAATCCCAGGTGGTAGCGTGGGGATTCGAACTCGCGTCGTCCATCACGTGGTGAATGTGGGCCCAGCACGCTACCACTCAGCCACCGCCTACTGGCTTTCTGTCTGTTGCTACTGTCTTACTTTACCGAGGAATTGTAGAAGGCAGAGCAAACAGACGACTAGGTGGAGAGATGAAATGAAAACCTTTACCAGGGCAAGATGGAGTACACTAACCCGGTAGCAGCGACGGGCCAAATTTGTGGCTTTACCGTGTACCAGCGACGGGCCACATTTTTGCCATGATATAAGCCCCCCAAAATAGATGATGCATAAGCTGATCACAAATGCGTTGATATATATTATGAAATGGTTTGCGTGAGTGATGATCTTTTTATCATTTTTCTCGCTTAGAGGGGCCTTTAAGAAACATGATCCCTGCATATACCAGGCTAATACGGGTCTGTGAAATTGGTAAAGAGACATAATGAAAGCCTTTGCCGGGACAAGATGAAGTACTCTAACGTCGGAAGGAGAACCAAGGGGATATATGAAATGTGAACCTTTATCAGAGCAAGATGGAGTACACTAATATCGGTCTGTGAAACTGGTGAAGGGATGTAATGAGAGGTTTTACCGAGACAGATTGAAGTACACTAACGTGGGAAGGAGACCCAAGGGGATATATGAAATGAGAACCTTTATCAGAGCCGGAGAGAGCGCGCTACCTTCGGACAGAGGTCGGTATTTTTAGATGCTACGGACTCTCATATCAGTTATTTTTAAAAGCCAAGAAAGAGGTAAAACGCGTTCCCATGAGTGCCTTTAAGAGTTCATGGTACAGCAGCCTTGTCAAACTCTTACCAGTGTCAAAAAACTACCCCTGGAAAGCCCCTAACTCCTACGAAAGCCTTGTAAAATTCTCACCAGGGTCAAAAAACTACCCCTGGAAAGCCCCTAACTCCTACGAAAGCCTTGTAAAATTCTCACCAGGGTCACAAAACTACCCCTGGAAAGCCCCTAACTCCTACGAAAGTCTTGTCAAATTCTCACCAGGGTCAGAAAACTACCCCTGGAAGGCCCCTAACTCCTACGAAAGCCTTGTCAAATTCTCACCAGGGTCAAAAAACTACCCCTGGAAAGCCCCTAACTCCTACGAAAGCCTTGTCAAATTCTCACCAGGGTCAAAAAACTACCCCTGGAAAGCCCCTAACTCCTACGAAAGCCTTGTCAAATTCTCACCAGGGTCAAAAAACTACCCCTGGAAAGCCCCTAGCTCCTACGAAAGCCTTGTCAAATGAATGATACTGACCAGGTTGCGAAGCGAAAATGAGAACTTTTTACCACGGCAGGACAGAGTACACTAACATCGGAGGGTGAAGCTTTGTAGGGGCACGATACATGAGGACACTACATTAACAAGACAGAAAAGTTAGTGGAGAGATCATATGAAAACCTTTACCGGGGCAGGATGGAGTACACCAACCTCAGACAAAGAACCAAGCGGAGAGGCGGAATGAAAACCCCGAACTACCCATGGAAACACCCACAGCCACAACTATGAAAGCCTAACCAAAATGTGAGTGTGTAAGCCTCGGTATTTCACTAAAACAACCACAAAATAACCATCCACAAGAGCAGGTCCCTTTCCTTCCCATCCTTAACACACTTCAACACCTTACACACAACACCACCAGCATCAACGCACATATGGGGCCAAGAATCCGAAGAGACGCACCAAGGCTTGTGATAGTAGCGGCGGGCGGCGGTGCGTGTCTGGGTAACGTAAATAGCGCTGCACGGCTGAGCGGACGGGCATCAAAGGGTGAGCCGGCCAGCCAACCAGTCAGTCCGTCAGCCGGCCAGTCAGCGAGGCGGCCGAGGGACCAGCTGATTGACTTCCCGCGCCGATTGTTGGAAAATGAGACGAGTGACGCATTTGTAAAGAGACACTTTTAGCGGCGCTCCTGTACTGATCCAAGGCTTAATTAAGAGAGACAGATAGATATACATACATACAGACAGGCAGACAAAGGCAGATACACACACACACACACACACACACACACACACACACACACACACACACACACACTCACGGTCAGCCTCAGGAGCCAGGGCAGCGGTCACCTCACCTGTGCAATCAATAGCTTACCTGTGGAGGGAGAAAGACAAGATTAATATACATAGTAGCAGCCTCTCTCTCTCTCTCTCTCTCTCTCTCTCTCTCTCTCTCTCTCTCTCTCTCTCTCTCTCTCTCTCTCTCTCTCTCTCTCTCTCTCTCTCTCTCTCTCTCTCTCTCTCTCTCTCTCTCTCTCTCTCTCTCTCTCTCTCTCTCTCTCTCTCTCTCTCTCTCTCTCTCTCTCTCTCTCTCTCTCTCTCTCTCTCTCGACAGGTGTGTGACGCATGTAAGGTAAAAAAAAAAAATGACTGACAGGAAAGACTAATTGCTAACTCTCTATCACTGGGACCCATTTTTCTTTTTTTTTTCTTTGTTTTTTATTGATTATTGTTGTTTTCTATTTCTTCTTTTCTTTATCCTACTTATTGTTATTTCTTCTTCTTCTTCTTCTTCTTCTTCTCTTTCTTCTTCTTCTTCTTCTTCTTTTTCATCCTTCGTTTTTGCATTTTCTGGCTTTTTTTTGTGGTTTTAATTATTTACTTTTATCTTCGTCTACTCCTATTTTTTTCTCTCTCTAGTTTTTCTTTTACTGTTTATCACGTAAGTTACTGTTGTTTGTTTGTTTGTGTGTTTATCTTGCACTTTCTGGCTTTTAATTCTTTCGTCAACTCTATTTTCTATTTTTTTTTTCGTTTCCTAGTTTTGGGTATGAATTAAATTTCTAAGTTATTTATTTCTATTCAGCTTTTTTTATATATTTTCACACTTTTTAACGGTACTTTTTACGATGCTAACTCAATTTTTGCCCATTTGACGTTAACTTTAAGCTGCTCTTTACGTTAATTTTGGTATCTTTTTTCTTTACCTCCGATTTCAAGGTTCACAATTTTATTTTTTTAATCTTCTTTCCTTTCCTTCTATTCATCTCCATCCCTAAGCTTCCTCCTCCTTCTCCTCTTAATTAATACGACTCTCTCTGCCTCTCCTATTTGCCTTGTTTATTCTATTTCTACCCTATTTCCTTCTCCTTCATCTCCTCCTTCTTCCTTAATCTTCCTCCTCCTATTCCCATTCCTACGTCTCATTCTTCTTCTTCTCCTTTTCTTTCCTTCCTCCCCTCTTTGTCTTCTTCCTCCTCCTTCTCCTTAAACAGCACCTCTCCTCTAAGTCTTATTGTTATTTCTGTTCCTTTTCTTCCTCCTCCAACTCCTTTCATCTTCTACTACCTCCTCCTCCTCCTCCTCCTCCTCCTCCTCCTAATACGGCTCGTTACTCCTAAACTCCCGGTCTTTACGAAGCGTTTTTGCGTGTGGCTCCCGACGAACAGACGAGGACGTGGTCGTAATGATGACGTATGTGTGTGTGTGTGTGTGTGTGTGTGTGTGTTGGAGGGGATGATAATGGTACTGGTGGTGGTAATAGTAGTAGTAGTAGTGGTAGTGGTGGTGGTGGTGGTGGGAGGAGGAGGTGAAGGAGAGCTGCGGTGTTCAAGCAGGTGAGGCTGTGTCAGCAATCACCACCCCACCACCACCAACACCCCCCATCACTACCAACCCCCCCACCAGCCCCCACCACCACCTCACACCCCGGGGCAGTTCACGGCTCCCCCCAGCGCGCCGTTCAGCCACTTAGCGCAGCCTCACCCATCACTCACTCTGCCAATGTAGCCAAAACACTCATGCCTTGCTCTCCCTCGACCTTACTCTGCCATTCCCTTATCCTTGTCTGCTCTCTGTCTCCTAATCTTTTACAAGCCTCAAGCTCTCCCCTACTCTCTCTCCTTCCCTACTCTCTCTCTCTCCTTATCTACTTTCTCTCTCTCCTTATCTACTCTCTCTCTCCTTATCTACTTTCTCTCTCCTTCTCTACTTTCTCT